>NC_090441.1:43146184-43446184 GCF_031143425.1 Pleurodeles waltl
GGGTAACCCACAAACTCTGGGTACCTTTACAATCCCCAGAACGTTGAAAAAAAAGGCTGCAAATTTGGCGTGTACACAAAAAGTTATGGGGGTCTAAGCACGAACTACCCCGAATAGCCAAAAAAGGGCTCAGCACTGGGGGGGGGGGTGCAGGGTAGGGCCAGTAGCTAAATGGTTAATAAATGTTTATTTACACAAACACATTAATATAAACACAATATTAAAAACTCACATTAATTTATAAAATAAATATTGATTTATGATCCTAAAACATTTTGTCCATTAAAATACCACTTGAGTTAAAAAGTAAACAAAATAGCAATTTAGGGATATTAAGAGGGAATAAGTAAACTGTAGGGTGGTGGAACCTGTCAATAATGGCCGTGATAGCAGCAAACGGGCCAAATTCATCTAATGCTCTATATGACAGATGTCTATTTGACAGATAACCACATTGTGCCTGTTTCATTGCTTTCTGTGATTCTGCCTAAGGTGTATCAACAGTAATAGGTCCTAAGGAAGGGGTCAGGAACAAATTGCAAATATTCACAAACTTCCACCCTTCCTATTTGCTGACTTAAAAGAATAAAATATTATTTTGAGCAATATCCAACCTATAATTACTATACTTAACATAAAAAGAAATAAATAAAATCATTTAATCTTGTTTTTTCTAGTTTACTTTCACTGAAAGGTAGCCTTTAAACTCACTCAGCTTCTTATTTTACTTTTAAGACTTAAAAGACATTAACTCTGGTCTGAATGAGTCTGGTTAGTTTAATTCAAGAACAAGTCAGCAAGACACATCCATGCAATGGAATTCCAATACTTAGTAGACAATTGACATAAAACTTGATCCATGCAGTTTTGGCCTCAAAGTTCAGCACCCAAAACCCATTCATAACCACTTTAGGATGGTGAGAGCCTATGATTTTTTCTGGCATTCTGGAACGTACTTTCAATGGATTTAAAATCATAAGGCATTTTCAGCATTAGGGCCAGCGTATGCCTTAAAGACCTTAATCAATGAAATTAACACATTTCCACCATGTTCAATTTCAAACTTCACCGTCCCATTCATAACTGTGTTAGCACTACTTTCTGTCATGTCTGTGGAGAATCCATGTGAGATTTCTTGCAAACATAACACCTAAACACTTATCTCTATCCTCAGCCGCAAAAAGGTATATCTGAAAGCACCAGGTTATGCGCTTGTTTTTTTGAAAAATTAAATTTGAGTCTGAATCGTACTAATTGTACGTTTTTTAGTTAGACAGTATGAGCATAGAACAGTCGGCTGAAGTTGTAAGACTATCTTTGTTCTATACTGATATTAGTGTCAGCCACCTCAGGAAGGAATCTTTGTACTTTAGACTGATCGCAATGTAGATCCCAACAATATAAGATAATAAAAGGCAGGAGATGCCATGACTGTCTGTCAATGCAGTCACTTCATCTTGTTTTAAACAAGTGATGATTTCAAGGAAGGATCTTTTCTATATTCCACAAAAGTGGAAAGCCCTACTGGTAGGTGCAGCTATTTCGGCTACAAAACACTATGTTAACTTTTGCTACCTGGGGCTGCCAGCAATGACAATCACCAGGCTCCAATTCCTTCAAACTCTGCTTTTAAGACTAAGGGCCTGATTTACAGTTTGGTGGATGGGTTACTCTGTCACAAATGTGACGGATGTACTGTCCGCCGTGTTACGTTCCCATTACATCAAATGGGAATCGTAATACAGCGTACAGGATATCGGTCACATTTGTGACAGAGTAACCCGTCCGCCAACCTCTAAATCAGGCCCTAAATCTCGAGCTCCTCAAGTTTTACCACGTGAGAGCAGCCCATTGTAAATTGCCTTGGCTGTTAGGGGAATAAAATATCAAATTTACATCTATGTGCCTAGTCTATTGTGCCTTACATGGCACAGGAATGCTTGTCATTCAAGCCCAAATTGCAACCTACCTTTCCTTGACCCCCTTCACTCTTGTCACTTGGCCTAGGCCCTCCACATCAGGCACTCTTGAATGGAAGGCTATGCTGTTCCAGTGATGGTGCCCAAAATCGTAATGAAACAGGCGTCTGGTCTCTCTTCGCACTATCGCTAATCAGGGCTCCTTCTTCAGAGCCATGAAAATACATTAATTTTTAGGTCACATGCGCAAGCACTTTGACCTGTTGTAAGAATTGTAGGCTTTTAACCACATCCACCTCATGCCCATCACTTTGACTCGTTTGTGGGCTTGGCTTCCAAAAATCACTTGTTATCATTGGTAAATGCTTTACATTTGTCCTGCCTTGGGGAGGTCTTGTTACTGCCTTGCAGACTGACCCTGTTACATGGATAATTGCACGATTGCCAATATGTTTGACAGTGAGAGGAATTATTTTTCCTTTTGTGTCTCTCCTTCGCACTCATGCTCATGGCGGCCATTGCGCTTTGAATCAGCTTGCTAATGTCAACTAATGTTTTACACTTCATTTTCAATTTGTGTGGCAAGAAATGTCCAGTTAGGAATTTACAGTGCCAACAGCTCTAACTCGAGCAAATGCAAGACCCATTGCATTGCAAATGCTTGTTTTATTTTAGCATTGTTATTAAGTTCACTCACTCACTCACTCATTCATTCTCAGCACTAATGTACCCTTGAGGTGAATGTTTGCTGAAGTATTTTATTCATTCATTCAAATCCTGCTTCAAACCAACATAAGTTAGTATCTTGCCTATCATTTGTCCACTGCTCCCAGGTTGCACCAGAATGCAGATAAATAACCGGTTTCATACAAATTGCTAACCTTATCTGTTGATTTCTTTTTCCATAAATGTTCAGAAATATTAGTGTTCTTCTCTATTCTCATAATTTAGATTTTCTATTATTAATACATTTGTCTGTCATCCTGTTTGCTCACACGAAAAAAATACTTGCTTTCCTGTTTTATAGGTGGACAATTTTTGTGAATCACTAAATAGACGAAGATGGTGAAGGAGACCTCTATCTCTTTTTTTCTTTTCAGAAGGAAGATCTCTCTTTCATAATCACTTGAACTAGAGCAGTTACACCCTCCCTTTCCTTCATTATAATTGATAATTAATGGCTCTGGCAGACCAATTACTGTGCTCCACTTACCGAGCAATAGCTATAAATTCACGCAAGGAGCGATCATCATCGAGTCATTACTTTTACTGCACAATAGAGCTGTGTGTGTGCTTAAAGATTTGGCTGCAGTTATCTCTTAGTCTAACAAACACAATAACAAATAGGTTCATTCAACCGTGGCAGATGACCTGCTGGCCCAGAAGGTCAGCAGTTGAGATGTCTTCTCTACTTCCCTGGCAGAGACCAACTTCGAAATTTAGAAATTCCCTGCCAGACTAGTGAGACTCTCTGTGTCCTTAGTGGAGCAACTGGTGAAGTTATTCAACTAAAAGCACTAAACGTTGTAGCGAAGCATCAACCTAGCAAAGATTTTTTTGTTTGTTTCATAAACCAGCAGTTTGTTTCTTGAAAGCAAACAAAAACAAGCACTGACAAAACCAATAGGTCTCGCCTACGCAGGAGTTATTAGCTTGATCAATATGTTTTAGTCATGTTGTACATCGGCATGGCTGCTGTTCAGCATGGCTAAACGTTAGTGGCGTAAAGGACAGTGGTGTGGAGTGGAGAGTTGTATACAGGAGTGTTGTGGAGTGCTGTAGAGAGTCATGGAGTGTCGTGGAGAGAGTAGAGTGTTGGAGAGTGGAAGGGAACAGAGTGGAGTAGAGTGCTGTAGAGTTGAGTGGTGTAGAGTGGAGTGGCATAGGGTATCATACAGTAGAGTGGGGTAGAGTGGAGTAGAGTGTCATGGAGTGTCATAAAGTGGCCAACAGTGGAGTGGATAGAGTAGATAGGAGTGGCGTAGAGGGTGTTGCATCGAGTACAGTAGATTGTTGTACAGTAGAATGGTGTAGAGCAGAGGAGATTGTCGTACACTGGAATGGCATAGAGTAGAGTAGTGTAGTAGAGTGGAATGGCATACAGTGGAGTAGTGTGTTGTAGAGTGGAGTGGCACAGAGTGAAGTAAATTGGAGTGACAGAGTGGCATGGATTGGCATAGAGTGGCGTGGAGTGACAGCGTAGAACAGTGCAGTGGAGTGGACTGGGGAAGTGTGTCTTAGGATAGAGTGGAGTAAAGTGGCATGGAGTGGCATAGAGGGAGTTGTATAGAGCATTGTAGAGTGGAGTGTTATAGGGTGGAGTGACATAGGGTGGAGTAGAGTGTTGGAGTGGAGTAGAGGTTAATGGAGTAGAGCATCACAGAGTGGAGTGGAGTGTGGTAGAGTGGAGTGTCTTAGAGTGAAGCACAGTGGCCTAGAGTGGAGTGGCTTAAAGTAAAGTGGTGCAGAGTAGATTGGCATAGAGTGCAGTGGTGATGAGTGCATTGGCGTACAATGCAGTGACATAGAGTAGAGTGGTGAAGATTGCAGTGGCGTACAGGGGAGTGGTGTAAAGTAGAGTGGTGCAGCGTAAACTGCAGCTGCCTGGAGTTTAATGGCACGGAGTGGGGCAGAGTGGAGTAGGGTAGAGTGCAGTGGCATAGAGTATTGTTTCAGAGTAGAGTGAAGTTGCGTAGAGTGCAGTGGTGTAGGATAGAGTGCTGCAGGGTAGAGTGCAGAGGTGAAAGAGTCAAGAGGTGTAGAGTAAAGTGTTGTGGTTTGCAGTGTCGTGGAGAGACTCAGGATATAGTGACATAGAGTGCATTGGCATAGAGTACAGTTGAGTGGCGCAGAGTAGAGTGCAGTGGCAGAGAATGCAGTGGTGCAGACTAGGGTGGGGTAGAAGTCAGTGGAAGAAAGTGCAGTCCTGCAGAGTACCATGGACTGCAGCAGTGTAGAGTACAGTGCACTAGCATAGAATAGAGTGGTGTAGAGAGCAGTTGTGTAGAGTACTGCGGTGCAGAGTACAATAGAGTGGCTAAAGAAGGTAGATTATTAGTAGGGGAAAGTACACACCTACCACTACCAATAAGGCCATCAACCAATTTAAGCTCCAGGTCAAGGTCTCAAAACATCAGCCCCTGGCTCAACCCGTGGTAGCCTGGCAACGAGCAGGCAGGTTTAACTTGGGAGACAGATATGTAAAGCATTTAAATACACCCATACAGTAAATAAGACACAACACACAATAAAAATCCCACACCAATTTATAGAAATAGGAAATATCCTTATCTTTAAAATGACATCAAAACGACAAAAATTCAATATAGGGAACTGGAGATATGAATTTTTAAATATTAAATAGAAAAGTGTTTTCTAGTGCTTAGAAATCAAGAGCACCAACTGGGGACATGTGGTCACGCTACATTGGGACCAAGTCTCAATTTGAGTCCAACCGCGATGGAGCCCTGCTCGGTTACACTGAGCCGGAATTCTCAGTTGACTTAGGGTCTGATTACAAGTTTGGCGGTCCTATGGCCACCACCATGCTGATCATGACTTTCCTTTCCCCCAGCCTTTTCATGGTGGGGTCCCTGCCATGAAAAGGCTGGCGGAAAGGCAGAGTTGAGGCCACAGGGGGGCCCCTGCACTGCCCACGACTATGTTGTGGGCAGTGCAGGGGCCCCCCTTTCAACACCCTTGGAATGCACACGGTCTGCTATGGTAGGCAGTGTGCATTCCGAGGGTGCTGTGTGTGATGGCATTGGCCTTGGCTCCCCGAGGGAGGGTAGAGTGCAGAGGTGAAAGAGGGAGCCAATGGCACGGCCACAGCACTGTTTCCGCCAGTCAGCCCAACGGAAACATCGTAATACAACATTTCCACTGGTTAGCCCGGCAGAAAGATCCAAAAACTACAGTGGTGAGGCCGCCGGCTTGATGGCCACCTTCCCACTGCCATATTGGAGTTCAGGCGGTTCAACCGCCAAACTTGTAATGAGGCCCTTAGTCATTTTTCTGGAGCTTTTTCTCTGAGCGGTGAACGATACTCCTCTTCAAGCTGGGATCCGATGCACTGTTATCGGCTTGAGTTTCTGTGAACCCCCAGTCAAATCCTGGAAGTCTCATCGACTCCGGAGCTTCAGCGGGTCAAACAAGAAAATTCAGCATGGCGGTTGATTCACCGGTGGCAACTTAACTCTTGCGATGGGTCAATCACCTTATGGAGCTTTTTCACGAAAGGTCTCCAAACTTCTGGATATCCTTCCAGAAGTTCTCCTTTGGGTCTCAAAGTGTCCAACACCCAATTCCAATGGTCTAGGAGCCCTGAGATGGTCCTTGGAAGTTTGGGACTTGAATTCCCACAATGCACCTTGCCAAATCCTAAAAAGTCCACTGGACACACTCCAGGCTGGGGACTCTTGTGGAAGTTGGTGTAGAGAAGCTCTTTTAACCTGTTGCTTTGTGGGAGTCCACTCCTGAGTCCTTTTTGAAGCAAGGCAAAGTCCTTTGGGCTGTTGTTCCAGTATGCAACAGGAGCAGTCCTTCAGAGTGCAGTCCTTTGGGTTGCAGACCAGCAGGGCAGTCCTTCTTCCCCTTCTGGAATCAGACAGCAGATTTGAGTTGCTAGGCAGCTCTCAGATATTTATTCAACCATCTTAGGGGGCAAGCAGGGGGGCACTCTTGTCCAATGAGGTGCAGGGTGCCACCCAAAAGCATGTCAGCTTCCTCCAAAGTGTGGCATTTTCTTGTCACACAAAGCACTGCACTTTTAAAACCAAGATAAAGGACTTTTCTCCAGCAGAGCAAGACCTGGTTAATCCAACGTACTGGTGTGGCTCATTTCCATGAACACCCCCCTTCTAGATCCTCTGCAAATTCCTTTCCTGGGCCTGCCATCTGGCTGAGGGGTACAGTAAGAGGGTGTAGGTTGGCTGGCATTCCTAGCTGTCCTGCTCTCTTTGAAGCCCAGTTTGATTTATCCAGCAACCTTCCTGGCCTGAGCCTTGCAGTTGCAGAGCTCCCCCCACCAGATAACCTCTGCTCTATGCAGGCCACTTATCACCTCATCAAAGCAGCCTAGCTAATCCTCTTAAGGCTGAACAATCAGGAAAGGCCACTAGCAGGCTGGATTTTGGCTTGCAGAAAAGATAGTCCCATAACTTATTTTCTATATAAATTTAACAATGGCATGTTGTTCAATTTATCATTACCAATCTTTTGAGTCCTTGAATGACACATTTAGCTCCTTCTTAGCAACATTTATACCTTTATAAAATACTCCAATGTTAGCCTATGGAGCTACCTATCTACAACGGGGTAAAATGAACTTGGCATTTTCCCCCTCACCAGGTGATATAAAACATCTTTTATGATGTCCCTGCTTATAGTTACATGGCACCCCACCCCTGGGGCACCCAGAGGAGACCTTAGAAATAAGGTAAATTATCACTTTGGAAGTACCTTTAATTCCAAAGTCGAATTTGTACACATTTTACTTTTTAAAGGCAGTCTGCAAGGCAGGGCTGCCTTTAAAAATGACAGCAGGCAACACAGCAGAGCACAGTCCAGTGGAGAAAATCTACTGGGCCTCAAAACCTCCCTGCCCTTTTATGTATTAGGGACTTATAGATAGTGTAAATCACCTTTGCCCTATTACTAGGGACATACAGGGGTCTATCATTGCTAATTTAATTATACATATTACCATATACCTTTTGATCAAATCACTGGTTAGCAGAACCAACGGCACAGCCAGGGTCAGTTACCACCAGTGAATACTAGAGTTAAGAACCCACATGATTCATGTTGAAAAAATAGATTTGCATATTGCAAGTTGCAAGCAGTCAAAGGTTCATCAAGTCCACGTGTTGTGATTCAGGTACATTTATTGGTTTCCATCATGGACAGTGCAGAAAAGAACAGCCTTAGAATAGTTCACGTACAATAATTAATTCCCAACATGGGAGTAGTCTTGAGAGTTGCAAGGAAAAAACTGTCTGTAATTCACGTACATTCGTTGATATCCAACATTGAAAAAGTCTTGAGAGTTGCACGAAGAAGACAGCTGACATGTGTTTCGCCCCTTGTGGTGTGTTCACCTAAGGCTTTCTCAAGGCTGCAAGTGATGGAGAATGGGCGAGTCAGGTATTAAAAGGAACCTTCCAAGTATTTACAAATAAGAGACTGGTGAAGGTCATGCAGGGTTCTCACCCATCAGTGCTATTGTTCAATAGACTAGGCAAAAATAGTGAAATTGTGTACGAAGAAGAAAACCTGAAAGTGAACCCAGTGAACCTAATCTGGAAGACCATTAGAAAAAAGACAAAAGAGTATTATTTACTATAATCCCTTCCATGTTAGTCAAGACTGAACAAGTGTCAAGAAAACCTGTGCCAATAGTGGGGTTAGAAGAGCAGAAGATCAGTAAAAGGATGGAAAGATGACAGCGGTGCTGGTACAACATAATATAATATAATATGAAGGTAGACGATCCAAAGTGTCCAGATAGTCCCACAAAGTTAATCAGTCATGCACTCCTTTATAAAATTATTCAAAGAAAATGAAGAAAAGTCATACCATTGGAATATTCATTTCAAATTGTTCATGATAGAAATATAGGTGGTCTAAATACAAGAAATATAACAAGGATAAATGACTAGTAGAAATTGAATGTTATAAAAAGTTGCAGAAACAAAATAACGCTTAGCAGTTTGATCGACAGTATATATTCTAAGGTGGTTATAAGGATATGTAGAGGTATGTTAAATGTAGTTAAAGCTACCCAAAATTACAGTAAAGGGGTAGAGATGATATTGAAGAGGAAGTTTATCTGGTAATATCATGTAGATCTGACGGTCATCACTAGTAAGTTGCAGCTATTCATTATCTACAAAGTTTGTAATTAATGTTGTCTGATGATAGAAACTTAAAAAATGATTAATGAAATTGTAAGAGAAACCCACATGGGATAATCTAAGTAATTAATTACAAGTGTAACAATGTGACAATATCTCCTGTAACTCACCGAGTTCAACAAAAAAATCAACACAGGCTTGGCGAAGCAGCGTGTTGGTTGGGCGCCATATTGAATGTGTCTAGAAACGCGAGCGCGCGTAGCATGGTATTTAATTAGAGATTGAGGCCGAGTCCTACTTCCATTTTTAGCATGAAATGTAAGAAAACTAAAATGTTGATGGAGCGCCATGTTGAAAGCGGCAAAAGACGCGGATGGGCATGTTACCATAGATACATGTCGAACGTGTACTTTACCTTATGGGTTGTTCATCTTGTTTTTGACGACAGAATGGATCTGTACACAAGTTGTACAAGAACTAGACGTTTAACTAACTAAATACTACTAACATATTTACAGTAGTGTAAAATGTGCAATTACAGAGCATGGCTAAAACGTCGGCCATGTTGTGTGTGTAATGTAAATAATTGTATAAAGCCAGTGAGATGAAACAGGCTAATTATGAATTTCCTGAATATAAAATTATTGTATGTTTGGCCACAAATTCCTGGGAGAATGATCCCAATATTTATACAATGATAAAGGTGGGATTGGGGGACAATAACATGGGCTAGGGAGACCTTAGGTTTGACTATATTTTTAGGGCCACTAACTGTAATGATATATAGAGGATTGGGTGTAGCCTTGATATATTCAAGGTAAGCTATGAGAGTGGAGAAGAAGAAGAAAGAAAGGGCAAATACCCTTGTGACTGAAACAGATGGCTGAAAAATAAAGAAAGAAAACATCCTCATACATAATAGAAATTACTTTACATATGACAAGCCTAATTTTAACAGAGTCATTTTGAAATACAGAGATTACATGGACATGAATGACAAATAATAAGCAATCAGGCGTAAACCTATAGACAAATAGTCAGTGTTGAACATAAAAATTGTCCTTGAATATTCAAGTAGGTCCCTTTAGGTTGTCAACAACTCTTCAAGGCAAAATAATATGCTTAGGCCTACTACAGAACTGAATCTAATGGAACAAGGTAAGTTCAACATAAGTGTAAAGTTCATCAGGCGATATTGATCAGGCTTTACTAATGAAGCCAGTAGTGCCACTCAGGATCCTTATTGGGACCTTGCCGTACAGTATCATAACAAATAATGAGTCGGCTTTCATTTAGTCGTAACTGAAGTTCAAGATTACCACCCCGAGGGTGTGGTTTCAATTGCATCAGGCCACTAAAAGTAAATGATCGTGTGTGTAGGTGACATTTTACAAAATGATCGACCAAAGGGAGTTTGGTATAATTTTTTTGTATGTTACGATAATGTTCCTGTATCCGAATTTTCAGTGCTCTGGTTGTACTCCCTATACAGGATTTATTGCTGGAAACTTGGTCTAACAAAAACAAAATCAATTTCTATCAATGATCAACCTTTTGTGACACGAGACTTCATCAACTGTGAAAGCACTAATACAGTCTACCTCATTAATTGTCCTTGCAATAAATCCACTCAAGGCTGGAGATGGGCAGGTGGCAGCAGTGGACCCTGTGGACAGTGAAGATGAGGAGGCAGAGTATGAGGACAACAGAAGTTCTATAATACGACAATACGTCCAATGACACACAGGTAAGACACTGTAATTTCACTTTACATTGACAGTTTTGTGTTTGACATTGTCACTGGCAGGCTGATTTTCCCACCTCTATGGCCACTTACTGTATCCTTTGGCATCTCTATTTGAAGATATGTGTGCCCCACTGTCACTCCTGGTGTGTTGACTGCAGCCAACTACAGGTCATTCCTATGTATAGATTACTGTACAATTGTAGTGCAGTGTTTAAAGCTTGTTAAACGGATACATAGTTCAATCATTTGACAGACTCCATACTTGTATTTATTCAAATGGTGTTTATTTAAGTGCTAATAAGTAGAGGGGGATGTGCAATGGGCTGGGGTGGTGGTGGAGGAAAGTCCAGGTTAGAGTCCAGTCTAATTGTATCACAGGTGCATTGTCCAAGGGGGCATAGGAAGTGGAGCAATGGCAGTTCAAGGTGGACAGGGTGACAGAGTGGGACACAAGGGTAACAATAAGGAGTGTCTTATTTCCTGGCGGGGGTCTTGGCAATAGTCTCTGGCTTCTGCCTGGATCGCAGGGACCGTTTGCGAGGCAGTTCTCCTTCTGCAAGGGGTGGGGTGCTGGTGGCCTGTTGTTCCTGTGGCGGGCCTCCTGTTCACTAGCGGTAGCGGAATTGGAAGGCTGTTCATCGGTTTGGCTAGTGTCAGGGGCCCGCTGGTGTGCTACTGCCTCCCTCATGGTGTTGGCCATGTCTGCCAGCACCCCTGCAATGGTGACCAGGGTGGTGTGGATGTCCTTCAAGTCCTCCCTGATCCCCACGTACTGTCCCTCCTGCAGCCGCTGGCTCTCATGCAACTTGTCCAGTATCTGGCCCATTGTCTCCTGGGAATGGTGGTATGCTCCCAGGATGTTGCTGAGTGCCTCCTGGAGAGTCGGTTCCCTGGGCCTGTCCTCCCCCGTCGCACAGCAGTACTCCCAGCTTCTCTGTTGTCCTGTGCCTCTGTCCCCTGAACCGTGTGCCCACTGCCACTGACCCCAGGTCCCTGATCGTCATGTGTTTGTGGGGTGGCCTAGGGTCCCTGTAGTGGTGGACACACTGCTGATTGACGTGTCCTGGGGACAGAGGTATGGGCCTGCTGGGTGGGTACTGTGCTGGTGTTTCCTGAGGGGGGAGGCTCTGTGGTGGTGTGGGACTGTGCCTGAGTAACCGACTGTCCAGAGATCCCTGATGGGCCAGGTTGGTCATCCTGATCCAGGTGTCCAGAGCTGCTGTCATCACTGTGGGCCTCTTCTGGGGGAGACTGGATGTTGCTGGCACCTCCTTTCCAGTGATGTTGGGTGGGGGACCTGGGGGAATGTAAATGCAGTGTTATTGTTTCTGTGTGTGTCATCTTGTGCATGGGTGTGTTGCCCTCTATAGTTGTTATTGCCCTGTCAGATTTGCCTTGCATGAGTAGTTATTTTGTGGTCTAGGTGATTCTCTCCATTGTGCATGCTTTAGTGATGGGTGTCCATGCAGATTTGTGATGGGGGTCCGTGCATTGGTGTTACATGCAGGGCTTGGTATAGGGAGGAGTGGGTTGTGATGATGGGGTGTGTGTGAGGTGGTGGAGTGATGGGGGTGAGGATAAGGGTGGGGGTTTGTGATGGCATCCAGGTAGGGGGGTGATAGTAATAGAGATTTGACTTACCAAAGTTCAGTCCTCCTCTTACTTCTGCCAGGCCCTCAGGAGGCATGATAGCCAAGACTTGCTCCTCCCATGTTGATAGTTGTGGGAGAGAAGGTGGGGGTCCACCGCCAGTCCTCTGTACAGCTAGTTGGTGTCTTGCTGCTGTGGAACACACCTTCCCCCTTAGGTCATTCCCCCTCTTCCTGATGTTGTCCCTTGTTCTGGAAAGCTGTCCCACAGCGTTGACCCTGTCCACGATTGTTCGCCATAGCTCCATGTTCCTTGCAATGGATGTCTGCTGCACCTGTGATCTGATTAGCTGTGGCTTTACCCGGATGATTTCCTCCACCATGACCCTTAGCTCCTCCTCTGAGAACCTGGGGTGTTGTTGTGGTGCCATGGGTGTAGTGTGAGTGGTGTGGGTGAGGGTGTGTGGGGTGATGTGTTGGGGTGTGTGATGTAAGGTGCGTGGATGGGTTATAGGTGATGGTGGTGTGTGGCTGTGGTCTTGTCTGTGGTCTTGCTATCTCTCTTGTGGCAATTGTTTTTAATCGTAAAGGGTTGTGGGTAATGTGGCTGTGTGTTTTATAGTGGTGTGGGTGTGGTGTATGTATGTGTGTCAGGTGTGTGTAGTTTGAATTGTCCAATGTGGTATTGTTTTGTTAGGTTGTGTGTATTTTGAGCGCGGCGGTATGTACCGCCAATGGTTTAGCGCCAATGAATGTCTGCTGTGGTGATTTGTGGGTCATTATGCTGTGGGCGTTGTTCTGTTGGTGTAACGGTGTGAGTTTTGCTACTGCCAGTTTATCACTGACATTTGGTCTGGCGGACTTGTGTGTGTGGCTGTATTGTGACGGATTGCTATGTGTGGCTCATTATATGGTTGGTGGTAATCCGCTGCGGCGGAGGTATGTTGCCGGCAGTCAGCAATGTCATAATGAGGGCCTTAGTGTATTGATTTGTTTTGATCGTATTAAAATATTTGTTTCCACCACACTTTACATCGTTCCTCCAGCACACCCTCACTAGGTTACACTATCCTGCGGTCTTTGATCCCTTTTAAATGTGTTACAGTGGTTTGTTTTTCCAGCGATAGGAGTTATTTTAACCCCTATCGCTGGAACTGTAATGTCCTTATTGCCAAATTTCTTGAGGTTATTTCCTTGAAGGGGGAGACTAAGTTGGACTTCACAGACTTGAGACTGAGATCACCGTTGCAATCTGAACCTAGTCTCTGCAGATCTTTTGGAGCAGTTCACCTACAGACATTAAAGATAGAGCACAGCGCCTTGAACGCAATCCCTTGCTCCACTGGTAGCAAATAGAGTTCTTGTAAGGTGGGAGTTGTCTAATTTCTTAAGATTAAGACAGGGTCTAGCTGACTAATTTGATTTCATAGCTGTTTGATTCAATAGTATATGTTTTTCTTTAGTGCAGTTGCATAGATTATGTTACAGGAGTTAAGCCAAGAATCACCCAGGGACATCGTAAATACAAAACCATGACTCATCTGGAGTAGCAGTGACACCATTGCATTTTTTTGTCCACTATGCTACAATAGACAGAGATCAATCATACATAAATAAGTCTCGGTCCTGTACCAACAGGAACAGTCCAGCCAGAGCTGCCATGCCAGGTGACCTCTAGACACAATCCAACCCAGCTGGGACTGACCTTTGAGGGCTCATCAACGAGATGCAGCTCGAGTACAATGTAACAGTGAGCAACGTTCTCATGTCTGGACAGTCCCATTGTCTTAGGATGACTCACTTAGATAAACAAAAGTGATAGACAGAAGGCTTGACTTAACCTCAGCCTGTGTGTGGTTGTATGTGTCTGGATGAGATCTGGCCTAGCAGTTTGGGTTGAACTTTTTCTACAGCAGGATGACCTAGGCAGAGATGCATATGGCTGGTCTCTGTCCAGAGTGGCAGAAAAACAATGGACTGGATTGTGGCCCTGAGCGATTGCAAGTGGATCAAATGAATTAAAGCATTTCAGCCCCTCACTTTTTTGTTGTAGTAGACACCCTAAGTGTGATGGGTATGCCCAGATGAGCTCTAAAACTAAGACCACAGTCATCACTCACAGATGCGAGTTCTGACAGGCTCAAACAGCAGAGGCATGAAGTGTTACAATCAAGTCATAAAAGCTATCAATACAGATCATAAAATGCAAAACGCCTCCAAATCAGTCATGAAACAACAGCCACAACAGCACAAAAGTACATGTTCACCAACCAGTAATGGTATCATGACATCAGTAGCACCTAATCTCAAATCAATATGTTATCACTCGAATATCACTTTGAAGTATTTTGAAAATGCACTATAGTTTGTCCCTAAAATATGATGCTGTGGTTTGCAGTAAGTACTTTCTTCAGGAGAACTAGCTCCTTGTTTTGGTGTATAAACTAATTTTGTCCCAAACATTTTGCCATTTTCCAATAATGCACGATTTAAGTTCCCAAATGGCACCTTTTCATTTTTCATACTTAAACCTTTTTTTCAACAAAATGAGTTCACCTACTGAAAATCACAAGCTCCATATGGGGCAACTAGTAATTTTGCAGCCATACTAGCTCAATTACACGATCCCACTTGGGCAGTCGTCAAACCGATAGCATCCATTGTGACACTGAAAAAAGTTTACTGGCAGTCACACATAAGTCTAGGCTTAGTCTTAGCCCCATACATATTTAATATCTTCTAACGTGACTTTTTCCTTTTTCTCATCATTGAAAATAACTTTATGTAATGCACAACATAAAATAAAAAATAAAATCAGTGCATCACTTTATGTGAATGACCTTTTACTGAACCTCAAACGGTGGTGGTAAAACAAAAACCATTAACCCCTTTGGCGGAGTATGATTGGATTGGTCACCTATTAACTCAGAAAAAAGTCAGACCATAGCAGTTGGTAAGTTTAACTACAAAGGCTCTTGACTTGATATCAAGAAACAAACATTTGATAAAGTAAGGAATAACAGTGTATGAACCTAATTTTCAATAAGTATTTTAAGTGGAGGTCACTATTTAAGTAAAAACTAAAAGCTTGGCTAATGGGCTGAAAAGATTTGGCCAAACATATGGAGGAGAAGCTGTATCACCACAGCCTATGGATGAAAACCGACACGGAGGATACTATATGGCTATTGATTGATGTTCACAACATTGATAAAAAAGGCGGAGCCGTATGAAGGTGTAACATGGCGTACATATCTGAGCTTAAAAAGAAACACTGAATGTCAGCCATTCGCTTGAATACTAACATGACTACACAGATTGTAGAGTGATTCAGTTGATTACTGCATTGTCTTTTCATGTTCTTTTACAGGTTCAATATATAAATGACTTTCGAAAGCACTCAGAAGAACTATATCGATGACATACAGTCATTGTGAAATGAAGTGCCTTTGTTGGATCGATAAACTAGATCTACAAGGCACTGGAAGATGAAAGGGTATTGATAATGACATAAAGGCGTTCCTTAAAAATACAGTTATCATCCCTATCCAAGCAAAGAAAAACAGGCCATTTATGTATGAAAGTGCAGTATAGATCATACTGTGTAATACTGCATATTGACCATTCATTGGCGACATAGGACACATTTGCGCAATCGAAACACATTCGATCCTGATGACAGCAAGGCTTAATTTCAAAGGCTTCAAGAATTGCTAAAGACAACCGAAGATGCCTCTTGTGCAAAAGGAACTTGGAAGCAGTTGTACCTATTATGTTTGAATACAAAGAAACAGCAATAATCACTGGAAAATATCTGACTTGATGCAGTTTTTATTCTGAAAAAATGAAAGAAAGTAACCTAATTGAAGGTTAAATGTTTGTTTGGCACGCTAGCATTTAGGAAAAACAGTGTATTATCAGACACTACCTGTTAAACAACTCGGCTTATCTGCTTAAGCACATTTACAAAGTTTAACCAGAGTTTTTCGTTTTCTAATAATGCACTCATTACTTCCTCAAATACCAGATTTTCACTTTTAAGAAAGTCTTCAAAAAATGCTCATCATTTTATGAAAACGAATTTCCGTCCACACTCACTTCATTTTTACTTATAGTGAGTACACTAGATGCTAGTTTTCATACCTCACAGCAAACAATGCAATTTAGATTGGGTGAAATATGAATCTAGCACATAATTCCGCCGATCTAGGATTAAATGGGTGAACAGTGGCTTCCTATCAAGGGTGATGGTTAGTCAAGTTATTGGCATAGAAAACCCCTCGATTCTTCAGCAGCTACAGGAGGGGCTGCCACTGAACCCAGTAGCACAGCAGGCTGGCCTCACTAGAAATTGGAGCAGCATAGATTTACTGCAACCCCTGACGTTACAGTCATGACCTATATTTAACCATGACATAGCATATACTGTATTGTGTGATTTTATATCATTATAATGTACAGTGGTGCATTCAAATTCAATGATGGAGTGCATTCACTGTAGAGGTAGGAGAACTGTATACAGTGTGCCTTAACCTGTGAAATGAAATGTAATAACTGAACTTTCCTACCCAGTTAGCTCATATATGCCAGTGGTCCCTACTCAGAAACTGTGTGGCGATTTGAACAGTTTTTTCTTTGATAAAATAAGGATGATAAAGGATAGTGTTCCTCACAGCACCTTAATTTATAATCTTTCCTCAGATTATACAAATCCTACAAAACTCATGGCCTTCCCTGCCATGACCAAAGACAGCCTTCTGAAGCTGATGACTAAAGTAAAATCTGGAGCCCCTGAAGATATCTGCCCACCTTGGATCCAAAAGTTTGTCTTTTCTTTCATGCCTGATCCTGTGATCTCCTTACCTAATCTATCCTTAAATCAGGGTATTGTACCCCACGCTTTTGAAGCTGTAGTAATTCCACTTAAAAAAAAAATTGGTAAAGACCCTTCTGTCTCGAAGAACTACCATCCCATCACTTTACTTTCTTACCTATCCAAGATATTAGAGAAACATATTGCTCAAGCTCTTTGCTCTTTCCTAGGGGATTGCTCCATTTTAGATTCCCATCAGGTGGGATTTCGTCCCGCCCATTCTATGGAAACTGTCATACTATCCGCAGTTGAAGACATGACAGGAGATGCAGACAAAGGTTTAGCACAGGCATTCGTCTTACTGGATCTATTGGCAGCCTTTGACACGGTAGATCAGAATATCTTAATTGAGTGTGTCAAGGCCGCAGGTCTGCAAGGATCGGCATTAGACTGGATGAAGTTCTTTCTCTCAGAGCGGTCTCAATTGGCTCATCTTACCCCTTTGTGTTCATCCAAGATTACGCTTAACAGCGGAGTACCACAGGGCTCTTCTCTATCCCCTCATCTATTTAACATCTACATTCGTCCACTGATCCGCACCCTACAGAGGCAAGGAGTCAAAATATATAATTATGCAGACGGTAACATCAAAAGCATAAAATGCCAAAGCAAGGGGAAATATGCACTGCAGCAGGCTAACATTAACAAGTCATAATGTCAAAAAATTTCCTTATTTTGCTCTCCTATCCCACCACTCCCTACCTCTGAGTCAGAATATCATGGTCTTGGATCAGTGGTGATGGATTATAAGTGCAGAGCCTGGTGAATAAAATCATTGTGCAGGACACCCTTAGTTGAGGTCGGGCGATGAACTGGCATGCATGGGGTACTATGATGGGGACGGGGCATGAATTGGGTTACATTTAGGTAAGGGGTGGTGGCGAGGGTGCCCCAGAAGGCATGGCCACTGGTAAACACGCATGTGAAGGCGTGAATGGATGCTGAAAATTGTCAACTAAGGCTTCCCATGCATGGGTGTTTTCTAACTTCACAATTCCCCAACTCACCTCGTGCAGAAGCAGGGCCCCCTCGCAACCTGCCCATTTCTCCAATTCCATGCGTCACGCCGAGAGGCGCGGGCCCCCCAGGTCTTTCCAGTGTTCGTTTTTGGTCAGTATCAACGCCAGGTCTTGGAATTTACTGGTTACTCTATTTCTAGTAGTGTGGGGGAACCACTGGAGCAAACAAAGACCTGGGGCGGTGGGAGCTTCTCTGTCGAATAATTCTGCTAGTGTTCCGGTGACTCCCTCCCAGTAGGTGCTTAAGTCATGAGGAGAAAGTTAGCACCTATTTTCCCACATCTAAGGCAGGAGGCATTAGCTACACCAAAATATTTTTTAATTTTACCTGGGGTAAGGTAGGTCCTGGGTAACATATAAAAGTCAATTAGTTTAAAGCGTGCATTCTGGAAAATCTTAGGGAGTCATTCTAGTATGGTGTCCTAAGCCTTTTAGGTGATAGGGATTCCCAAATCCTCTTCCCAGCAGGCCAGCATTGCATCGAGTGGACGTAGGGTGTCTGCTTGCAGTGATCTATAAAGGCATGCAATCACCTTATAAGCGTTGACTGAGAGTGCTACATATCGATAGGAGAGCTGGGCCTGAGGTTCCATGCCACCCAATTTCCAATGGAGGCAGAGGTCCGCCGTTACCGAGCCAAGGAGCCGGAAATGACCGAGGGGAAGGCCAAAGTCTGCTCGGAAATCATTGAAAGGAAGGAGGGCCGAGTCAAGGAATTGCCCCATCCCATAAATCCCAGCAAGTGACCACTCCTGAAGACCACCCAAATCCCCCCGTTGTGGTAGCGATGTCAGCATATTAATGGCTGTGTTTCAGCCTGGGTTAAAGCCCATTTGGCCAGGGTGTATTATCTACGTCATGTGTGGAAGTAACCTATTGGCCAGGACTTTGCTCAGTATTTTATAGTTAATATTCAACACTGAGAGCGGCCAGTAGGCTTTGAAATCTGTTGCTTGTTGCCCAGGTTTTAATAGGGGTACGATCAATGCTTCTCTGGTCGTCTGCGGAAGGCCCCTTGAGTTCTTGGCAGCCCTATAAAGGGTTGATAGATGGGGGCGAGCTCTGATGAGTATAGCATAGAATTCCAATGGGAATCCATCTTAGCCCAGAGCTTTTCCTCTTGCGAGTCCTTTAATCGCCACGAGAATTTCCTGTGGGGTGATGTCCACACCTAGGCCCTCTGCCTCCCTGGCTATAAGTCATGGGAGAGGAACTGATGCCAGGGCTCTGATGAGTATAGCATAGAATTCCACTGGGAATCCATCTTAGCCCAGAGTTTTTCCTCTTGGAGTCCTTTAATCGCCACAAGAATTTCCTGTGGGGTGATGTCCGCACCTAGGCCTTCTGCCTCCCTGGCTATAAGTCATGGGAGAGGAACTGATGCCAGGGATCCCTGTAATGCCATGTCATCGCACCAGGTCCTACTTGTGTATAACTCATGATACTACTGCAAGAAGCAGTGATTAATATCGGTTTGGGAATAAAGAACATCTCCTGTAGGAGATTGGAGTTCCACTATGGGTGTGCCTTGTCTAGTAGGATTGACTAACCAGGCTAAGAGGCATCCAGACAGGCCGTGCTCTGCGTGAGTTCTTTTCATGTACATTCTATAGTCAAAAGATTGTAGTCGCTCAGTGTGAGTCGCCACACACTCTTTGGCCTCAAGTAGTACGGTCTGTAATTCCGGGTGATCAGGGCATTTTTGTTTGACTTCCCTCAGCGTGGACTCGGCATCACTGAGCTCTTGGAGCAAGGTGCGCCTGATGCCCATCGACTCTGCCAGACAGTAACCCCAGATCACAGACTTGAAAGGTCCCACTCCACCTCGAGGGTGGAGGCAGTTCCTGCATTATCTGAAACAGGAGGTCCCTATCTTTCCCTTAATGTTTTCCTGAAATAATGGGTCTTCCAGCACCTCGGGCTTCAGCCTCCAGGTGGGAATCTTAGACTGTGGTCTAAGCCAGTGCAGGTCCAATAGCACCGGGTTGTGATACGAGATGGTATGGGTCTGGTATTTCATATCCCAGAGCAGGGTCACTGGAACACAGAAATATGTCGAGGTGCACATGTAACTCATGCATGGGGGAAAACAGGAGTAATCCTGGGATTGGGTATTTCTGCACCACCAGGAGTCCATTAGATCCCAACTCTGCTGCCAGTCCACAATTGTACATGCTGTGCAATAAGTGGGGTTTGTTGCGTAGTGGAGGGTGTGAATGATCGAGGGGGGGTCAGCAATACAATTGAAGTCCCCACCAACTATAGTAGTGTGGGTTAGGAAAGGGGAAAGCTGGGCTGATAACTTCATCAGAAAAACACTTTGGTCGGCATTAGGCCCATATACATTTACAATGTTAATGTACCTCCCATCAAGTTTACCGGCGATTGCCAAGTATCTGCCCTCAGGGTCTTTGATAGAGTTAATATGTTGGAAGGGACCCCTGCTGTAATCCAGATCAACACCCCTCTAACAAAGGCAGAGAAGGAGGTATAATAGACCTGCTCCCTCCATCGGCGCTGAAGGGCTTCACCCTCCTCAGCCGTTAAGTGTGTCTCCTGAATTAGGGCGATGTGGACGCCCGCTGCTTTAAAAGGAGAATACTTTGTAGCATTTGGACATAGTATGAATGCCCCATACATTCCAGGATATCAGTTTATAGTATGTAGTGGTTACCATGATCATAGAGCAGAGAGCCCTAGTATTTCAGTTCTCCACAGCGGTTGTTGGATTGTCCTAAATGCTATGCTGGCTTGTGTAGTAAATGGACTTTCTAGCAGCTTCCAACTCAGAGGCTCCCCAATAAGAAGAGTAATAACATTTACAAAAAAAAATAACACTCAACTTCCTCTTCCCAGACAAGAAGTGGAACCCTTCCCATGCAAACTTTGAATCAAAACTTGTCATTTTTTGGGGGGGGGGAGTGTGGTGTCGTTTAACCCATGACCATCAGCCTAAGCGCCCACCCGACATACAGATTCAGAAGAAACATTAAGAGGTGGAGGAGAGTCAGGGCATGATAGTTAGTATCACTTTGGGGACAACCAAGTTGTTGCAGGCCCCACTGACCACTCTCGGCACTCTCAGCCCCCCACACACTAGTTACATGCACTTAGATTATTTCATCTGCAGTCCCAGGGGTCACCTCCAGCAGAATGACACTTGATGCCTCTGAGTTAAAAGGTCTGAGTCAGAGTCTTCTCCTTCCATGTACTGCGGCAGAGTAGGTGGACCAGAGCAAGATCCGCTTACCGAGGTCACCACCTCCACCACCTTCTGCCTTTCCCGCTGAGTCTCCACCACCATCGGTGTGGAGGTCCTCCTCGAGGCTCGTCATCTACGGGAGTGAGGCCGGTGAATCGGTGCTGTAGCTCGGGGCTGTTCGCTAGTTCCAGCTCTTGGCTGTGACCATACCTCTTGTGGAGTTTGAAAAAAGCAGGTACCCTCAGTGGTTATCACTATCAGGAGTATGGGATATCAAGTTCTCTGAGTTTTTTCTTCGCTTCCACAAAAGCTGTGTGCTGGAGCTGCTATCTCGGAAGAAGTAAGGGAAAATCATGACTTTGCTGTTCTCTATGGTGAGGGACCCCCGGTTGCGGTCTTTGTAATATAGTAGGCAAGCCACTACCGGCCTCGGGGTGACGGGTTAATCGAGGTTAGGACTATGAGGGCACTCTGTGTGCTCGATCTAAGAAATTTGAAAGGCCTTCCAGGGCTACTTCTGTACAAAGTCAGCTTTCTAAGAATGACATCATGTCCTTGCCCTCCAGTTGCTCAGGGAGCCCCACGATTCAAATTGTTGTGTAGCCATTTTAGTTATAGCTCCATGCACGTTATTTTAGCACACTAGGCCTGCCGCTGTGCACTTTAACCTAGCTATATTTTATTGAGCTTTGTTTATTATTTTAATAATAGCCACATTTGCGGTCTTGTTTTATTTCTCTCTATCTAGCTGTTCTGTGCCTAGGCCAGCACTGTGTTCTTAAACAAGACATTTCTTTCACTCTTGTGCTTTTCTCAAGGTTGCAGTAAGATAGGTTGCCGGTAAACGTGGTAACGCTTTGTCTCTGGTATTCATAGAAACATACGCATCCTTATGTAGGGACATTTTCTCAGAACATCAGCTGTTTTATTATAAAAACACTTCTCTGTCCCATATACGTTAGGGGGAGATTCCAGCCAGATGACCACGACTGTATGCTGATTGCTGAATGCTGCGCTACAGCTGCTTATGCAGACTTCAGGCCTCTTAGTCAGGTATGAGGGATGATATCTTCCCAGGGGAACCAGAGGGGCAGAACTAGAGCTTAACATGCTCTACTCTAATATAGCCTAGGGAGGATTTAGTCTAATGATTCTAGTGACAATATGGTACAGTTATTTTTATGCTTTACTCTCCTTGTCACAATGTTAATCCTGTCATGCTTCATCATCCTGGTTATTGCAGTGCATGCTTTATTATCTAAGATGTAGTTGCTTCATTAAAACCTTATTAAAACATATACTGCCTCTGATTGCCCTTATATATGTGAGACTAATGTAACTGAGAGAAACGGATGCGATCTGAGTGACCACGATTTCCCTGAGGAGTCAATTGTGTCTTGCACTCGGCTGCCCAATCATTCCTGCTTTTCGGTGGAGATGAGGCACTGCTAGTTAGCCGGAGCAAAACTCGGATTGGGCCGACAGGTGTCACCTGTAGTGGGTCAGACTCAGTCCCCCACCCCGCAGGTGATTCTGCCACCCAAATCCAGTAGTCTCATTAGAATAAGAGCCTACGGGACAGAATGTTGTTGCACGATGATCTATTTTCGGCGTCTTCTGCCCTGGCTTCAAGCATTTTCAGATGTGATTCCATGGTGGACAGCTGCCAAGTGGTGGTGGCCAATGCAGGTGGCATGTCGGCCAGTTCTTTCTCAGCAGCTGTGACCCATTCTGCGAGGTGCCTATGGTCATCTCTCACGAGCCCCAGATCAAACAGAGTGTCTGCTTTAGTTTCTAAGGCATCGCGGAGGCTTGTAAAATGTCATATAGAGTGTGGGTCAATGTAGGGCTCCCAGGATCTGGGTGGGTTGTGTCTCTTTGCAGGGTGTTGTCAGGTTCAGATTGTACCTCCGCTCCTAAGTCGTGTGCATGTTTTCAGGTATTCTTCCCCATGGTGGTTCAAGTGCGGAGCTAAAAGGAGTCAGACAAATGGCAGGGGTCCGACCCCCAAGGTAAGGGATTCAAGGAGAATTTCGGCATTGTGCACAATGCACCCACTATCCTTCAGGACTTGGGTATAAGTTCCCTATCTAGTCGTTAGGGTCTTCTACCCCCAGCCAGTCGGGAGTTGTAGTGGAATCTCCAGGAGCCAATAGGGATGGAGCAGGTATGAAACATCTGGTGACCAAGAGATTGTATTCACTGTGCAATGGCTTACCAGTAAGATCATCGCTCAAGGGAATGAGCTCATCCACCCCAAACCCTTTGGGTAGTGTTCCAGGCAAAGCTATTGTAGAAAAAAAGCGGCCTCGCCGCCAACCCCAGTAATCTCAAAGCTCACTTGCAAGGTCAGATGGGGAATGCTTCACCCACTGGGCCGCCCGCCACCCACCCCGCTATGAGCCTGCAACTTCTGGCCTCTGTGGCCCCAGTGAGACTCAGGAGGGTGTGTTTCTCCTGATGTAGCTGGATGGGATAGGGCCCAGGGCTACCTGCCCGGTGTGGACCATATGTGCAAAGTGCACTCAGTGCTCCCCTGAGGCTGCCAGCCACGAGGGCACCACTCTCTCTTGTCCTTATGTGCCGCTCACGGGGGCAAAATCTGTGTCCTCTAAGGAATGGAGCAGGGTGTTCATGCTCTGTGTGAAGGCAATTGTAAGAAAGGCAGTGGTGGGATTTTTACTGCTGGCTGCAGCCTGTGGGCCCACCAATGCTGCAATCGCCTTGTGTGCCGCTGGAGTGCAACGGGGAAAGCAAGGCCCCGTACGTCACAAGCCCGCAGGTCCCTCGTTGCTGACAACTGTCGGGCCTGCAGGGGCTGACCTTTCCTCTCTGGCGTGGCTCTCCCAGGTAGTCAGGCCTCCCTCTCCCCACCCGTCCGTCACCTCTGTTGTGAGCAGCCACTATCCACACCATCTCGTATGTCATTGGTGGGCGGAGGGGAGATCAGGCCCCACCCTGCTCCAACCACCACCAGACAAGACCGCATCCTGTGCCTCCCCAAGTGCATGATGGAGTGGCCTGTCAGGTACCAGACACCCGGCGATGGGCATTGTCAGGCACCGCTGGAGAAGCAGCTGTGGGCTCTCTATTGCTGGCTGCGGCCCGCAGACAGCATGCAAGTTATGCTGCTGGTGTGCGGGAGCTTGGTTCTCAGACACCCCGCCGCCGACTTCTTCTCTCCGGAGCAGGGGGTCGATACTCCTGGCCTATGGCCAGGCTTCCCTCACTGCACGCTGCCCTCACCTTTGTTGTGGTCCAGGCGCTGCACCACTCCCAGGCCACGTGCTGATGCCTCACAGCACCTGAGGCTGTTTAACAGGGGTGCGAGACGTATTCCCCCAGGCTGCTAGAGGTGCGAAAGCCAGTCTCCACCGAGCCCGAAGCGGGGCAGCTTGTACGTCACCAGGTCTGTAGGCCCTGCTCCGCATGGCCCCCATTTTGTGTCTGGTGTGCCAGTCATTTCACTCTGCTCCAGAGTTGAGATTTTCCCACATTTGTCACTATTATCCCAGCCGGCAGTTTCTGCAGGCTGTAGGGGGTCCGGGCTCCTGGTGGTGTTGTGTTGGGGATAGAAAGGATGAGCAGGATGGGGTCGGATGGGGCTAGGCACGCCAGAGCTCACAGGCTTGCAGCCTATTCCATTTGCTCCAAGCCATGTCCCCCTCCAAGCCTTGGGATTCATGTTGATGAACATCTCTCCATGGTTCCCCAGGTAGGCACAGTAACCTCAGCCTGTTTTTTTCAGCTCCGAAAAAATAAAAGAAAATAAAGAACATTTGGAAATATTTTACTTTAGAAGCCATCATTCAGATTATTATTGCCCTTGTTATATCCTGGGTAGGCTATGCTAATTTCCTCTATCTGGGTCTTCCACAGGGATTGTGTCAGAGACTCCAGTTGGTCCAAAATCAAGCAACTGGGCTGGTATGGCGCCAGCCCAGATACTGCCATGTAAAACCGTTGATGACAAAACTACACTAGCTTCCAGTCGCTCAGAGGACTATATTTAAAACTGGGTGCATTATCTTCAAATCCCTATATGGAAAACGTCCAACTTTTGTGACCTCTAGAATCTGGAAATACACTCCGAAACGCAATTTCAGATCAGCCCACCAAAGTTTATTAGCGGTCCCTACGTTTAATAGGAAGAGACCATTGCCGTGATTGCCCTAAAGAAATGGAATTCTTTTTCCCCACAGATTACAGCCTCAACTTCCTGTGTGAGCTTCAAGACCTCATTGAAAACCTGGCTTTTTAAACAGGCCTATTGACTAAGTTCTCATGTCTTCACTGCCTCTACGCAAGTGCCATGGAACCTTTTTGGTGTATGTGCACTTTATAAGCAAACTGTAGCATGACATAACAAATGGATTTCATAACCATACATATGTTAGATAAGCACATTAGTACTAGAAACAATAACAATTTATGTAAGCTGTGCACAAATGTTCACAGTCAAGGTTGACAAATGTAGTTCTCAATCACATTTAGGTTCATGTTTTAAACAATTGTATTCCACTTGTATTAACTGCAACGTGAAGCTTCAATTGCGAAAATGTAATCAACATTAAGTGAATGTAGAAATGTATATGTGCACAGTATAACATGAAGTGAAATGTGCATTAGTGAATATTATTCTTAACTTGACTTAACTAGGCCTGAATTTCTTTAACGTGAGAACTGTTTTCCATTTTCTGCTAACCTGTAATTTCATTGCAGGTGCTGTCAGATGAAATGTTAGATTGGAAATAGATGTGCTATTGTTTTATTCATAGAGAGTTTGAGAGAAAAACCTTGGGAAAGAACACGAAGACATCAAGTGCAAGATGACTGTCCCTTATTGATACACGCTGCAAACCAAGATTTAAATACTGTGAAAGTAACACAGAAAGAGAAATTATGAAGATTGCAAATAGAGCAAGGAAGAAACAGAAACGAAAGGGCATAAGGAAGAAGGAGAGAAAAAGGAAAATATTTCCGTCTGAGGAGAACTATTTGAGTTATTGTGCTGTAAAATACACATCTGGCCTTTTTTTTACAAAATGTTAAGGAGAACAAACCCTCATCCCAGACACTTCTCCTCAGAACACTTGTAAGGTCTGTTGTACTCCCTTGCTTCGCTCCCTCGATTACTTGGTGATATGTCTCATAGTGGATGATATTTTAATTTTCTGGTTATACCCATAAGTAAACATGTAATCATAGCAAAGAAGACAATACTAGAACTTTATTGAGTTTGTTATACAATTCCTTAAATCTCGTTCCTACTGAAACTCTGCCTTGAGGTCTCATCTGAAGTATTGCTCGTTGTCTGGCTGATCAAGGATTTAAAAGCAGAGTATGGAGGAGTCAAGTAGAAGGGCCAGATAGGGTGGGAGAGAGAATGAAAGGAGATGGGGGAACACGGCATGGGTAGATTATAAAGATTGAAACAAGTGAGTGAGGGAGCATGAAGGAATTAAAAACGACAGTGGGGGCATTAATCAGTGGGAGCAAGAATGGTTTCAATCTCTTTGTCATATATACGATAATTTGGTAGATTTCATATTTCATATGTTGTATTGACCTATGGCCCAATGGCCGCCTAACACGGGGTGGCAAATTAGTAGTGACAACTGATGTGGCCAACTGGCTAATTCTATTGGTATAATACTGTTCCTAAACCTACCTAGACACATAAGTTTTAAAGTACACTCAACAAACTTAAAGACTTTGGGGGTCATTACAACCCTGGTGGTCTTTGACCGCCAGGGCTGTTTTGTCGGAAGCACCACCAACCGGCTGGCGGTGCTTCCTTGGGAATTAATACCACGGCGGAAGCGCCGCGGTCGCACCGCCAGGACCGGCGGTTTCCCGCCACTTTTGTCCTGGCGGTTTAAATACCCCAGGGCAGCGCTGCTTGCGGCACTACCCAGGGGATTACGAGTCCCCCTCCCGCCAGCCTTTACATGGCGGTTTGAACCGCCATGAAAAGGCTGGCAGAAAGGGGAGTCGCGGGGCCCCCTGCCACGGCCCCATGAAGCTTTTCACTGTCTGCATAGCAGACACTGAAAAGCGCGACGGGTGCAACTGCACCCTCGCACAGCCGCAACACCGCCAGCTCCATTTAGAGCCGGCTCACATGTTGCGGCCAAGATCCCCGCTGGGCCGGCGGGCAGAAACCAGGTTCCACCCGCCGGCCCAGCGGGGATCTCCAAATAGTCCCCGCGGGAGTGCGGCCGCATTGGCGGCCGCTCAGCGGTTTCAACTTGGCGGGAGGCAAAGGTTGAAATGAGGGCCAATATATTTCTGCTGCTTTCTGTTGGTCTACTGCGTGTTGTTTTTAGTTTTTTCATTAAAAATCTTTTTAGAGAGTACAAACATCTCCAACTGTCTCATAGCCAATGTGTAAACTGAGGATGCATCATGTTTCTTTGATTCTTCTTCGTTTCTCTTGGAAGGAATAGATGTAACAGTGTCCAGTTGTGATACCTTTGAGTTATCACACGTAGGCCAAGCCAAAACAAAAATTACTGACCATTCTTCATTCACAGGAAGTACAAAGGTGGCTGGAGGATATTTCTATTATTTGGAGGATCTTATTTCTGTTTCTCAGGCCAAAGCTCTTAGTTTTATTTGTGCAGTCCTTAGCAACAACTTAACCGTACTTGATGATTAACAACTGGGCAACTACAATCAGCAATATATGAGTACAATACTGGAAGACTTACTCAAACATATTGTGTCACAAAAATACCATCAACCAGAGTATGATGAAGTTAAGTATATGTAGGTAAGTACTGTTTTTATATTCTTACCTCCACATATATGCACTGTGACGATATAGAATATATCAAACAGTGGCAGTCAGAGTTTCTGTGAGAAGATTGTTTTTGTTTTGCTAACAATTTGGGGACCCAGTGTGGCCCTCCTATAAAGAATGATGGTACTCCAGCAGGTGTGCTCACTTAAACTTTACTCCATGGTGTTGTGGTACTGTGCAATTTTCATCTGAGGAAGCTTGCATCCTACTGTGGTACTATGGGGTTAAAGCTTGAACGCTTGTACCACTGGAGTACTGCACTACCCATGAAAAATTTAAATATATGTATATAAATAAATATATATATATTAAAAAATGCAATGTGGGTTGGATGTCTGTGGGGAGTTGGTTGCATGTGGAGGGTTCAGCACAGGACCTGGCCAAAGGCTGTGTGCAGCAGGGCGTTGGCCGCCCACCTGAGGTTGCCTGCAGGGTCTGGCCAGCATGGGAGTTGAATTTTTATGACAGTCACTGAAAATGTTTTAATATGAAGTTGTATTTAGGTATGGTACAAAGATATTCGCTTATGCTAAAAAAAAAAAAAGCTTAGAAATTCATCAAAAAAATCAAAGATAAAGTGATGTAATAGTTGAGTGTTGAAATAGGAAAACAACTAACATTCAAAAACCACTGAAATTTACAAGTTATAATTTATTTAGTGAGCTAACTATAACTTGACTTGCCACAATGCATTGATTTTGACCTCACATAGTACATCACTCATGACATGTTAAATGACATCATTGATAACATCACTGATTACATCTCAAAAAACAACATTGATGACATCATGCAGCCATTGTGGTACTGTCCCACAATACTAGAAGTAATTCAACACGCTGCACCTTGGGACAATTTTCTGTTCGCCTAAATGGGATTGCTCTCTTCGAGACTTCACAAGACCTTCAATTTTAAGTCAAAAGTTTTACAGTTATACAGTTGCCACTCAAAAGATACCTTCAGTTAGGCCCTATATATAACTAGTCATACTTTACACTATACACATTTGTAAGATAGGCCCTATGGCATAAAACCTTAAAGCTATTTTAACAATGCTAGTGTGCACTTTCTCCAAGTGGGCCATCCCTAAGTTATTCAACAATGTGCAATGCTTCAAAATCTTTAGCAAAGTTCTGACAATAAACATCCAAACCTTATAAATGTCTTTGCTGTATAGAACTTGTCTATAGCGCTGCATTACCACTATTTCACATGGGCAAGTGCCCAGATAATCTTTTGCCAACAGAAGCTTTGGCATTTCTCACTGATTTCTTAAACAGGCTTTGACTTTAAGCCACAACCTACTTTCAGACATACCCATTGAACCCCCATCAGGTGTGCTCAGCCTTTACCTTGTTTAACATAGAGTGATACTTGCAAATTAAACTCTGCTGGTTTGTAAATGGTGCACTATGTCACTTTCAAACTTCAGTCACACTTGCTTCCGGTGCTTATGCTATTTTCATTCTATGGACCCATATGTGTACACTGAGTAACTTTATGCTGTCTATAACTATGGTTTTAGAGGTCATCAGGGATGTCATTTAACATGTCGTGAGCGATGTAATATGTGTGATCATATTCAGTGTATGGCAGGGGCACAAGCTATACTTTGCTCTGTAAAGTACGACTGGTGAATTTCAGTGGTTTTCTAATTTTTTAACTTTAGTTTTTATCTTATTTCAACAGCTAACTGTTACGTTATTTTAACCTTTGGGTTTTTCTGTGAATTTATATATATATTTTGCCAAGGCACATATACTTGGAGATAAGAAAAGTAAGTCTTTACTTACCAATACACACTTGCCAAAATTATATTTTGGATGTTGTTTTGGCTGCAGTGTTTTTTGCAGTCACCATTCATGCTTACAACCCACCCAGACAAAACTCTGATTGATGGTATCAGGACCCCATTTGTAAAGGATGCTCCACATGTGCAAGGTAGAATTGGAGTCAGGCAAGTCACAAAGTTCAACCAATTTGTACTGAATAACATCAGGGACATAGATGTACACACCAGACCACGGGCAGCTTTCATACGCCTCAACTACTGTGGGGGTTACCGCCCATTATGGGACACTTTCCCTGTGGGTCATGTGGGGTTTACAATCTCACCGAACCATCGAAGGTGATCCAACTTGACCACATGTGCACCTGGACATAAAAGTCACATATTAATTGTAATTCTAAAAATGATCTCTACATTATCATATGCCCATCTAACAAACTATATATAGGCATAGCCATCCGTGCAGTGAAGATTAGAATTATGGAACACTGTAGCAGCATTAGATGCAGGAAGACTACCACCCGAATAACACCCACTTCCTTGACACACAACATACTCCTGAAGATTTACATTGGACAGTCTTAGAGGCACACCTCCAGATGAACAATAGCACCTTGTTTCATAGGGAACAGAGATGGATCTTTGGTTTGGCCACACAAAAAATGGGGCTCAATGATGACATTCAGTGGGGTGAATTTACAACTTGAGGAATTATTGGATTCCTCCATATGTTCACCGACATACCAGGAAATACATCTGTACTTTTTTCTATGCTTACAAATGAGAGGAGCCCTTTTCATCCACCTACATTAGGCTTTATAAATCCACCTACAGAAGGCTCTATCTACACACCTCCCCAATTTGGGATGTGCCGAGTGATGTCACAGTTGCGGTTGTTGCTATGCATTCAAGGGTATGGGGTTCAGAGTCACCTTTAGGACCCGATCTGTCTCATATGGCAATCCCTGACAGCTAAAGATAATTCTGCCTGGTGCAGTTTTTCTCGCATTTCAATTGCATGTTTTTTACGAGACTTGTCCTTTTAATGTCGCTGGCTTGAGTATTTTTTTTTTTTAACTGTATTCACTTTGATCCCTGGCCATCCTGAGAACTTTGACTGGACTATTTATAAGGCAATATACTATTTGGAGATATGCCTGTTTCTAAGATAGCCCCCGCAGTTGAAGTGTCCTGGCCTGGTATCATTCACGGGGCCAGGACTTGGAGTATGACCTTTTGGGTGCCCATGTTTGCCCCATTGGTGGATTGTCATAATTGACCTCTCCATACTTGTTGGAGGTCTTTTTGATGTATTGGGATACCTCGAGTATTTGATATTGATTGTTTTTTCTCATTAGATTACTTTTATGCCAGTGAGCATCTTTCTTGCCACTTATGCTGGGGCAGAGTATCCCTGCTAATATGGTAAGCCCCACAGCATGGCACCTGGGTGCCTCCTTGTACTGCATAGTATTTCTATAGCTGCGTTTGTTCGCTATATCACATATAAGTTGTGCCTGTGTCCTGTTTTGAGCACACATATCTTGCTGTAAGACCTTTATAGGGGTCAGATTTTATCTGCACTATTGAGGTGAACGTTCCCCCAACATACACCTTACGGTAGTGTTTAGCATGGTACTAGACACTAAAATCCTCATTTGATTTATTTTTTGGTTTTCTTCATTTAGTTTGTTTTTTAACTGTGAAGGTATACTAATGTGGGCATCCACAGGGGAAGGGGAGGGCAAGTGAGAGAGCTTGAACCCCACCCCCCCTGGATTTAGGTACAGCCTAGTGTGCAGGCTCTCTGTGCAGCGTAACACTACAGCTGCTGTAGTGTTACGCGGACTGCACTAGTACAGCTGCAGCGCCAGCCAAAATCAGTCGGGGACCCCCCCTGAAAAAATTTCCAGGAATGCCCATGAATGCTACATACTTGTGTGAAGTCCTTTGGGTACGATTATAACCATTTGTTACTCACTTTAATGGCCCAAACTACAAGTAGATTAGGATTTCAGCCCTGATGAATTGCCATGATCAGTTTTGACATTAAACAGGTAAGAAACATTTCAGCCTTCTTTTCGGTCATTACCTTTTGCACCAGTATGGACCACTGTATCCATTTCCTGCTAGTGCATTATTATATATAGTTTTTAATGATAAGAACGGCACCTGAATATTAAAAAGATTAGGTTATCTCTTAGTTATTTTTAACCTCACCTTACACCAGTTTACTCACATAATCACACTGTACATTGCAACTCACTCTTCACATCAGCATAGTACAAAAGAACTCCGGCAAAGAGCCCCCTGGTGGAGCCCACTGGGCATTGCAGCGCCAGCCTAACTAAGAACTGCCTGGTGATGAAGCATGACCCCCTTCACCGGAAGGCTCTAGCTCCTGAGCCATCAGATCCTCTGATCTGATGCCTCATGTTACTTCCCCAACCCCCGAGCTATTTCTTTGTCTTCTCTTTTTGCCATTTAGGAACTGCATACTCCTTATATTGACAAAGTCACACAGTTAACTTGCCCGAGTTGCCTGGTTCATTACAACCGATAATATTTCAGTTGCAGCCCTGCCAAGTTTCCCACGTCTATGGAATTCTGGGACTTGAAGTCTTGTTAATCCCATTCTAAAACACGAGTTAAAGTCCCAGAGTTTAAAGGAAAATACCTGGCGTGGATCAGCACTTCATGCATGGACCTGGGAAACGTGGCAGATATGCAACCGTCTTCGTGATATTTACAAATGAGGGGGAAACTGTATGGTCTCTTGGAGATCTGTAGGGCGTTGAGAACCTCGTCCCTGCTCATAGCAGCTCTGCGCAGCTTTTTTTCTCTCGCTGCTGTGCAGTAAATTGGGTCAGCTAAGATTGCATCGCCTGCTGACGCCTGGAAGCCTCATCTGGAGGAGAGAGGCCCGGTGGGAATCGCTGCATTCTGTGAATGTACCGAGAAATCCCACGTGCCAGGTCAGCAGCATTGCAGACGGAGCCCTAGTACCCAGAGTGCACCTCGGAGAGGGGAATGAGTCAGGCCAACCTGGCCAGTGGCGGGTAGAGTACAGGTTGTGGCAGCTGCATGAGGGGTCTCGCGCCTGTGTTTACTGCGTCCGGGGTATGCGGGTAGATTCCGACTGTGAGGGCCCCTTGCTGGATACAGAGGATGAGAAAGTGTCAGGCCGGATACAGGTTGAGTGACGGCCCTAGGTTACAAATTGAAAGATTGAGGATTTTTTACAAGATGCAGAGGGTCCGAGGCTGGATACAGAGCACGTGTGTATGTGTGTGTGTGTGTGTGGGAAGGGGAGTCCTAGAGGGGCCACAGAGGCTGTGTGCGTGGCAGGTTGCATAGCACTTGTGAAGGCAATGGCAAAATTACACTTGGTGTACAGTGAGAGTGAAGTTCTCAGGCTGTGTACAGTGTGTGAGTGTCCTAGGCCGGATACAGTGGTTAGGAAGGCTCTAGACTGGATAGAGAGGGTGTGAGGGTCCCAGGCAGATTTGAGGCGTGAAAAGGTTGTGGGCTGGTTACAGGATGTGTGAGGGTCTAAAACCAGTAACAGTGTTTAGGGGTGTCCTGGAGTCCCAAGCCAGCTAAGGATCTCGGGGTCCTGCACTCAGGCTGTGTGGGTGCAATGTTCCCAAAAGGGAATGAGAGTTCTGCATCAGATTGATATGATGGTCCTGGGCTCTCCACAGAAGCGTGAGAGTCCCACGCTGGATAAATTGTGTATAAAGGTCCTAGTTCAGGTATAGTGGTTAAGAAGATTTCAGGCTGGATACATAGGCCGTGAGGATCGCAAGCCAGATAGAGGGTGTAAGAGGGTTTCAGTCTAGATATAGAGGGTGTGAAGGTCCAAGGACAGATAGCGGGTGTACAAGGGTTCAAGGCTAGATACAGAGGGTGTGAGGGTCAAAAGAGAGATACAGTGCTTAGGCAGGCTGGAGCAGCTGAGAGGGTTCTGTGCTGGATTCAGATAATGTGAGGGTGCCAGCAGCATAGAGGGTGGACAAAACGCCTAGAGAGGGAGTATCTCAGACTGGTAGCTGTGGCCTTGAGGTGTCTGAAGCTTGTGCACAAGGCAGCTACTTACCATCTCAGAAGTTGAAGGCATCATAAGAAACCCCATCAGAAGAAATGAAATCAAGAATTACACCAAGGTGAAACAATGCTGCAAGAGAAGCCTTCTCGAGCTATACAGCCAGGATCCAGAACAACATCCTCTGGAGACCAGCTTCAACACAGCAGTTGAGCATTTCAGAAAGGTATCTGAGCTGTCACAGGCCCAAAACTCACCTTCCAAAAGGGTACAGCGTACACCTCTCCATCCAAAAACCTTCCAATTCAGCGGTGCGCTTCTACCCAACAGCATCCAGGGCAGCACTGTGGACCACAGCAGATACCAGAGGTGTCAACAATACCAGGCTGCATATTCCCACTGTACCACAAGTTGACCCCTGAAGACGTGTATGGAACGGGGCATATCATCTGGACATTGGTTATTCTCAGCATTTCTTTCAGAACAAAGCGCTTCATGCATGCCCTTGAGGATTTGGTCCCACAGAATATTGCGACACTCGTTCATGCAAAAACACCGGGACAATCACAACAATGCTGTGGGCAGAAACTCTTGTTTCTGCCAAAAATGGTTTCAAGGGGCCACATATAAGGAGAGAGTTTAATGTCCACCAGTGAGTAAGCTGTCATGCTGCTTGGCATGCTGGGACTGGTTATGCGATGATTACACGGCTAAAGCCAAGATTCAATCCTCCATTTAAGAGCAGCGAATAACACCCCCAGGCAACAATAATTACGCACAGAAACTAGGCCACATTCCGGCTGCCTCTCCTGCGAATGGGATTTCATTATTTTACGAGGATGCTAGAAAGCTGTGCGGTCAGCTCAGGGCCCACCACTGCTGTGTTATAAAATAGGAGCCTCTGTCGGCAAAAAGGAGCTTTCTGAAGGTTGGTCGAACTGAGGCAAAATTGGTCACCAGTGGCGTAAGGAAACCCTAGGGGGCCCCCTGCAAGGAATCGTGAGGGGTGCCATCGCAATATCCATACGAGGGCACCCCACCCCTTTATGTATGGAAGGCTATAAAAAGCTGCAGACTACATGGACCCCAAATTTGTCACCCACACAGCAAATTATTTTTTTGCATTTTTTTTTCAAATCGCCCAGTAGTTTTGTGAGACATTTGCCTAATAACTGGGGCATGAATTGCATTATTTGTATAATTGGGCAGAAATGCTGAAGTCCCTTGATATCAAATCAGATCGGATCAGAACGGAAGACAGCGGCTCACAGTCATTCGTTTTGCCCCTTAGGCCATTTTGATGACCCCTGTGAACCTTGGGCAACTTTGCAAACTCCATATAAAAGAGTAGATTCCTGAGACGAGTGGAGCGTGGTTACCACGTCCTGACCAGAGAGAGCACTGTACAGGGCAGCCAGTGTCCATATGGCCCACCCAGACAGTCATATTTTAATGTGGCACATAAACAAACTGGCTAGTGTGCATCTTTCGAGCTCAACATCTAAATTTAGGGTGGTAAAATAACATCCAGTGACTCTGGGGACTGACTGGTCACGTGGTCCGTGGAGCAGAACAATAAAAGGAATTGTGGAAGAGCAGCGGGTGCACGCCATGGCTGAGGCCATGTACAGCAGGCAGTGGGGGGAGGTGTAGCATGCACTCGGTGTGTCCAAGGGCCACGCTGATGTTACGCATGGTTCCCAAAGATCCCTCACACTTAGCACGCGTAGCACAGCCACAGGCCATGCCCATTAGGTGCTTGAGTATGGCTAGCTGGCCACCTGTGTAGATGTAGGGGGGAAAAGATTTTAGTGAAGGGAAGTTCCTGTGGGCATACGTGATTGCCATGTCATGCACAGGAGGTACTGAGAAACGGAGGATCCATGTGTGGCTGAAGGCCATTCCCTCTGCCTAGTGGACATGACCTGTAGGAATAGTGTGAACTGGCCACGGGTAGCAGGTGCAGGGCTTGCACATGCTGTCCTGTTAGGGCACGGCCATAGCAGTGCCAGCAGGCACTGGTGTTGGGTGTAGCAGGAGCTGGAAAGAGGGGTACTGGGTGCAGTGTATGCCCAGCCTGAACATTTAGCATGGCAAAATGACATATTCTGCGCTCAAGGGCACTGTAGACAGGAAGCATAGATACAGGGCTGTGTGGAAGGTAGAAGTGGGTGAAAGGTGTGGCTACTCTCTATGCCCACACTCTTCTTGATTGACAACTAACTCTTGGAGCAGGTGACCTGGATGCAGGACATGACCGAGGGGTACATTTTACACCTAAAGCCAACTAGTTATAGCAATGGCAGTTGTCTGGGTGCAAGGCGAGTGGACCTAGTGCCTCGTAGAAACGCCCAGAAGCTGTGTCCAGCGCAGACAGAGATAGAGGTACTGGGCAAAAAGCATGACCACAGACACTACACTGGCACATAGACTGAGTGTACACAAAAATTTCCAGAGGTTGGAGCTCCTGGAAGGTAAATTCACAACATAATCCAAAAACAAACCCTTGGGCATTATTGTCATGATCTAACACCAATAAAACACTGAAATCCCTCAGTTGTAGTAATTTACGTAACAATGCTTCCCACGGTGCATTGCTCATGTTTGCACACACAATAGCACATATGGTTTCACAAATTGCATTATTTAGAGCATCTCTGTTGAGACTGCAATTCTCATCATTGTTGGCATCATCATGACCAAAGCTGATGGTGATTGCAATGTTCCACGTTGTTTTGCTCACATCGAACATATAACCTGGTGTCTTCTGCACCCATCTGTTGCCAAGGGTAAAGCAGTATTAAAATACAAATAAAAGCTATATATTGGTATTAGGTATAATTGCACCAGCATGTATTATTCTTCAGGTACACATATGAAATCAGAAATGGCATTGATAATATCACTATTAATATCACATACCATATCGCCAATGACTTCACTGAAAACTTTGCTAAGGCCTGCATGAGGCTGTAGACACTTTGCATAAAGAGTGCACGTTACAAGTGTTTGTCAAGACTGGATGAAATTGGAGTATAGAGTAGGTACTGCTGATGATGGGACTAAGCAGTTCGCCAACTCCTGGTAGTCACTGTATTGTTCCGCCTCTCACTCACCTCCTACCCTTGAACGTTTTGCATGCTGATGCAGAGTGTCCGTAACATATTAGCATGAGAAGCAAGAAGAGTACTTGGCCAACAGACTGAGCAATCAGTGGTCAGTAGCCAGAAGCACCGGTCAATGTTTCCTGTGAAAAGGGTGTGCAGTGTGGTCAGTTTTTGTGGCCTATATAGCTGGTTTCTTCTTTAAATCATTCCACTTACGTTTTGGTAGGAGAATCGAGTTAGGAAGAAAACAAGGGCTGGGTGGTTCTACACCTGAGTCAGAGGAATGCCAAGGTGATCATTGGCCTCTCCCACAGCTGACTCCATTAAGAGGTTTGCCAAGAGCACATAGTGGTAATTCTACAGCAAATCTCCCTGGTCTGAAATCAAGGGAAATATGCCCATCTGTAGGAACAACTTTTGCATTTCTTAATGGATCAAATCCCTATTTTGGGCTGTTAAGAAATGCAAAATTGCCTTTTGGTATGTACAAAAGGCATATACGGTGTCGTAAAATGCAATTTGTTCCCCAGGGGAAATAGAATTTAGCAATTTGCATTCAGGAAATGCTATTAGCATTGAATCGGATCTGATGGTAACCAGGTGAAAACTTTAAAAAGGCACCCAAAATGCATCACAATCATTCCCATTTTAGGGGAAAGGCAGTGAAGGAGGGAAATATTTGAATTTGCGACCACTGGGGTTAAAAAGTGTGGTGTGTGGTGTAAACCTTATTTCAAGTTAAGCGGTCCCAGGTATGGTAGCGGGCAGCCAGCAAGCTAATTCTTCTGTGAGTCATTGCACCTCATTAGTTATATTTAAACACCTGAGCATATGGATAGCACAGCGCCGGTGAAGAGACCAGAGCTGTGTGACTGTGCACGCAACACAGAACAGATCGTACTTGTATAGCTCCATGTGATGTACACACTGTCTATATGTTGGATGTGAGGTGGTGGGATCCTGTGAGGAGTGCCATAAAGGGGCGGCTCTTCCACTAGGGCGGAGGAGCATTGCTCCCCACAATCAGCGGCAGCTGTAACCCTTTTACCAAAAAACGATAATAAACGGTGTTTATTATCGTTTTTTGGTAAAAGGGGCGGGCCATAGGGTGACAAGCAGTGAGGGGGATGCACAGCACTCTCCCTCAGAGTGCATGTGTGTTTGGCTGGCTGTCTCGGGCCGGCCAAACACACATGTGCAGTAGGCTATCTCCAGCACAACAACACAGTTGCAGGGCTGGAGAGAGCCTGAACAGGCACCCAGTCTGCTTGGGAGCGCCCTGGCTGGGTGCTCCCAGCCAATTCTGACGCTGCTTTAAGCAGCGTCAGGACTGGCCACAGGGCAGGCTGGGAGCCTGTGCCTGCAGCCAGCAGAGGAATGGTTGGAGCGGTGCGGCGGCGATGGAGGTAAGTGGTTTATTTTATTTTTTAAATTTAATTTGTATTCCCCCCACCGCGTGCTGCCGCGCCCCATCTGCTTGCCGCGAGCCACAACTGGAAGCTGCCCCTGACCTATTCTAGTCCCAATCTTTTAGTGCAATTCAGTGTTATTTTGGAAAAACGCAAAAAACACCCCACTGCAAAACATTTGCCACTGATATCAGCGCGACTCCTGTGAATTCATTGTTTTCAATGTTGGTGCTTAAGGTAATGTAGATATTAAATCCTTTCTCATAATGGGTTTTATTGGGACCACATGGAGGAAATGCCATAGGAGCCTTTCCTAGTCATACATTAAAAAATGAAGAGTGGTTAACAATTATATTTAATTTTTATGCTTGTAAACAGTACTAAAAAGAAAGGGTTTTACTTTATCAAGAGAGACACCTGACAAATCGATCATGTAGTAATATATTCATTATGAATTGTTGCATGTCACGTAGTGATATTAAAGCTTGCCTGCCAATTATTGTTCCTAGTATTGTGATTACAAAGGTCAGGTCCATGCCTTACCCTGTTGTGTAGCCATTTTAGCTATAGTTTTATACACGTTATTTTAGAAAACTAGGCCTGCCGCTGTGCACTTTAACCTAGATATATTTTATGAAGCTTTGTTTTTATTATTTTAACAATAGCCACATTTGCGGTTTTGTTTTATTTTCTCTATCTAGCTGTTCTTTGCCTAGGCCAGCACTGCGTTCTTAAACAAGACATTTTTTTCACTCTGTGCTTTTCTCAAGGCTGCAGTAAGATAGGTTGTCGGCAAAAGTGGTACGCTTTGTCTCTAATGTCCACAGAAACATACACAATTTTACGCGGGGATCTTTTCTTGGAACATCAGCTGTTTTATTATAAAAACACTACTTTGACCCATGTATGTTAGAGGGAGATTCTACCCAGATGACCACGACTGTATGCTGACTGCTGAGTGCTTCGCTGCAGCTGCTTATGTAGACTACAGTCCTCCTGCTAAAGTATGAGGGATGTTGTCGTCCCAGGGGAACTTGAAGGGCAGGATTAGAGCTTAACATGCTGTGCTCTTACATAGCCTAGGTAGGAACTATTCTTAATGATCTTAGTGACAATATGGTAGCGTTATTTTTATGTTTCACTCTCCTTGTCACAATTTTAATCTTGTTATGCTTCATCATCATAGTTATTGCCATACATGCTTTGTTATCTAAGATGCAGTTACTTCAATAAAACCTTATTGAACTATACTCTGCCTCTGATTGTCCATGCAGAGGTGAGAATAAGTTAACTGAGACAAATGGATGAGATCTGAGTGACCATGATTTCCCTGAGGAGTCATTTGTGACATGCGCTTGGTTGCTCAATCATCCCTGCTCTTGGGTAGAGATGAGGCACTGCTAGTTAGCTGGAACAAACCCGGATTAGGCCGACAGGTGTCACCTGTAGTGGGTTCAGACTCAGTCCCCCACAGTACAAGTGATTCTGCCGCCCGAATCCAGTAGTCTCATTAGGATAATGAGAACCTACGCGACATGACGTGCAAACGTTTGGTCAGGCACTAATTTTCGGGCCCTCCTGAGTATCTCTGTCTCACTACATGCAAAGACCCATCAGTACTATATACGGAGACGTCCGTGGTATTGAGGATTTTCCTCCTCAGCTAAGTAAGGAGTTCATGCTTGAACTATAAAAGGATAATCCCCATTTGGTGTGCTTATCTCTGAACAAAAATTAACCATTCATCATGGTGAACCCGCAACGGGAAGCAATTGCAGTCAATATGCGGCCACCCCTTACTGCACATTTATTGGCACATGGTCTAACGGCCCAGGGGGTTCCTGTTACATTTGTTGTTGAGGCTCATCCAGCTTATAGAACTGAAATTTTCTATTCTTGGGTCACATTTCCAGCAGCTGATGGGAACACAAATACATTTCATCACTATACTCCTGAAAACATACCTGCATAATATAAAGCATATGCATATCTAGAAATACCTCTATCTTATCAAGAACATAACAATTGGCTTGATGGCACCCTACCACACACAATTCTACACGTTAAGTTAGGTTCTCTAAGTAATGATGGTCCTACCTGGCCTTTATTGGCCACATATACACCACACCCTGCTGCAGCAACCTTGACAGTAGCTGAAGTCCGTCGCTTATATACTAGGCTTACGGCAATATACAGACGGTTAGTACAGTTTGTAATGCAAACATTTAGTACAAACTGTCCAGGAGCAACCACATGCATTAACACCAGGTATTAATCCTGCGACTGTACATTCGATCATGGGTAAAGTACCCGCCAAACGAGAAGAGATTCCGTTTTGGTTAGCTCAAAAAATAAATGCACTAGAAGCAGTATTTCCCCATACGGGACCTCAGGATAAGCATAGAACATTAACTATGTACTTGCCATTTGGGATGGTTCCCACAGTAGATAACTGCAATACTTGGGGCACGGTATTTGCCACGCTCTACATTACCACACATGGTACACGGACACTAGCCAATTTACCGGAAGTGTTAAAACAAATTCAAGATGAATAAGGGGCTGCCCCGGCCTTGGATTTGGGGATGCAACTTATGGGCAATTTTGACACTGTATCTTCAATCATATTAAGTAACCTCAAACGGGAAGCAGTTGCACTAGCAGTGCGCATGGCATCTCTGGGATGTTCCTTCACAGGATCAAGAATGTGAGCTGCCAAAGATTATTGCAGAGACCTACTCTAGTATTGGTTGAGATAGTCTGGGGGCCAGACCCACAAAACCACAGTTTCAGGGTAAATCTAATAAAGATTCTACCAAGCAAGCTCCTGAGGGTTCTAAGAAATGCTGGGATAAAAAACAACAAACACCTAAAAAAGAAAGGGGAGAATCTCCACATACGGAGACCCCACAAAATAGATATAATCTCAGAAACAGAGATAATATAAAAACGCCTAACAGATATCAATATACTGATACACCCCAACCTCGTTCCTTTCAGGACTCACCGGAAAAACGCAGTGAGAGAGATGGGCGGTCACAGCAAAGAACAGAGTACGTGCAATCGAGACAGGAATCACAACACTCTACAGAAGTTTCTGTTAAGAAAAGAAGAGAAACTTCCCCAACAAAACCCCCAATTTAAAAAGAAGAAAGTGGCAGCAGTTGCGATTCGTCATGCCACTCAAGAAGAGGGCTCTAATGAAGAACAAGAAGTGGGCACTAGCTCTTCTAGACAGCGCAGCCGAGGTCACAATAGTTCGCTGGACTCTTCAAGAGCATCTGGAGGTGAAAGCACCTGATGACGTCTTACAAGTTGAAACTGCGGACATGCGTGTCTCCACGCCTGAGAGGTGTGTACAGAGTAACCTTACAGTTAGAAGGAGACACTGAACGCATAATTGACGGAATCTTTTGGGACTGCGTCGTAAACATATATGATATTTTACTGTCTGAAAAGGATTGGCCACCTGAATTTGTCCGTACTTGCCCATTTGGGGAAGATGTTATCAAACCTTCTTTCTCGCCCCTTGTTCCCGATGAGCTAGCAGAATTCTACGCCATTGATTGGGCATTGGCGCCGGCACCCGCGTTATATCGCAACCACGTAGGATGGAATAAAGATTCCCCCTATCATGTAATTCCAATTAAAAATCAACCTAAACCTCAACCACAGTATCCAATAAAACATGATGCTAAAATACCCGTGAGGGAAATCCTCACACAACTAGAGTACCAGGATGTATTCGAACCCTGTGTCTCACCAATGAATAATCCTTTATTCCCAGTAGCTAAACCGGACCATTCGTACAGAATACTCTTAGACTACAGACACTTAAACAGTCATACACGTACATACTCTATACAAAACTCTCACTGCACAGCACTTATGAACAACATAGTGCGCAAAAAATACAAAACAACACTGGACATTTCCAATGTTTTTTTATGCCTAAACATAGTGTCTGAGAGTAGAGACCTAACAAGTTTCAGCGCACTAGGCTCACAGAAAAAAATTCATTTACCACAGTTGTATAAGAACAGTCCAAGACTGTTCGTGGCTCGTGTGACTTCAATATTGCACGACATTGACCCTGAAGCATTGTCCTATGTAGATGATATCTATCTCACGGATAATGAATTACTGCAACATCTAAGATGGGTAGCCCACATTGTTGTGGGATTTGCCGAATTCGGCTATAAATTCAATTTAAAAAAAACTAAAATAGCCTTCCTTAGCGTCCTGTTTCTGGGATATGAGCTATCAACTGAAGTAAGGAGCCTAGCGCCACAATTCTTGGAAAAATGGGCACAGCTACAACCTCCAAACACCATTAAAAAACTCCAATCCCTATTGGGTTTCCTAAATTTTGGCAGAACTTACATTCCAGATTACGCATCATGCATAAAACCTTTATGTGACTTAATACGTCCTAACTTTTCCAGTAAATTTTGGACAGTCGAACAAACACGCATTCTCAGAGCTTTGCAAACAGACATGCTTGCAGCACAACACCTATACACAAGGGACAATAAAACACATCTGTTCATCAGAGTAATTGCTGGTGCCATTGATTTCACCTATGTAACACTCAACGAGGGTGAGACAGTCCCGATTGCGTACACATTTGTACTCTACAGCAGAACAATGTTTTGATCCCACTGAGAAAGTTCTCACTGCTATTCAGATGGCTGTCATTAAAAGAAAGACCTCTAGCCCAGGGGAAACGCGTTATTGTTGTATCTCCCATCCCAGCCCTCGAGGCTTTTACCAAAGCCAGTGTTCAAAACGCTAAAGCATTCCATCCATGTTGGATCCAATGGGCACCGTCTTTGACAGCCATGATGTAGACTATATTTTTCACCCAAAGTTACAAACTCCAGAATTTTTGCAATATGAACTAGAATACCCAGTTCCGGCAAATACATTGCCTATTGAACAACATCAAAGAGTCATGTACACCGATGGCTCAGAAGAACCTGCAATAGGCACTAAGCATCAATACTCCGCTGCTTGCGCAGTCGTAAGTGGCTATATGGAGGGTAGTAAATTCTATCCACAACATACTTTCACGCAAACCCTAGGGGATTGCACAGCACAACTAGCAGAGCTAAAGGCTCTGGTGATGGCACTGGAACATACTGATCCTGCACAGCTAACACTGATTGTCTGTGATTCATACCATTGTGTCCAGTCCTCCAATGAATATCTTCCTTACTGGCGCCGGAATGGGTTCAGAGATTCCAAAGGTAACTCCATCAAACACAGACTTCTGTGGAGGAAGTAGCGGATCCAAAGGAAACGCTACCAAATGTCCATGTTGTACATACACTTGGAGACCAGCGCGTTGGAATACACGTTGCTGGAAATACACTGGCTGATGAAGCAGCCAAATCAGCAGTAACTACGGCTTCTGTTGCTGCAGGAACTCGTGGGCTGCAGTGAAAGCCACGGCTGAAGGCCCACATTCTCCAAAAGCATTTTCTGCTAAATATTCCTACCGAATGGGAGGCTTCCTTGATGCAGAAGTAAAAATACCAGGCGTGGGAGTTCGGGTAATTCCCAATAAAGACCTAAGACCAGAGTTGATCAAGGCAGGGAATGAGGGGGTTGCCTCTGCCCACGCTGGTGTGGCAGCTACAATATCACTAATGCAAGCATGTTATTGGTAGCCAGGTCTATACAAACAGACCAAGCAGTATGTCCTTTGTTGTGATATCTGCCAACAAATTAAGGGGTCCACCGTCAAGCACCCACCGCAGACACCCCTCCTAATTTCTAACAAACCACTACAATGTGTGTACTTTGACCATTGCGGTCCCCTAACACCGGACAGTGCATATAAATACATCTTAGTCGCTGTTGACTTCTGCTCCAGATTTCGATGGGTGTGGCCACAATGCTTGGCTGACTCTCGGACTGTTATTAAAGATTTGCAAGTCTTTCTCAGCACATATGCAGTTGTGGCTTTCCACTCTGACCTGGGCCCTGCTTTCACCTCAAGGGCATTCAGAGACACCATGGCTTCGTTAGGGGTGAAACTCGATTACTCGTCTCCATTTCATCCTGAGGGAAATAGTGTCTTGGAGCGACGAAACCCAGATTTAAAGCAATCCTTAACAGCCAGAGTACCAGGTATGGGTCGTAGTTGGCTTAATCACCTGTATGGAGTCCAGCGAGAACTTACTAATCTGCCTAGAAGGTCCCTGGGGGGTCGTACTTCATACGAGTGCCTGTTTGGAACTCAAATGTATGTTCCAGATCTTGATGGTCCTTGCGTAGAGGCGGCAGAAATGCCTTTTGACATAAATGAACATGTCACTGTCTTGCAGGAATTACAACAGTTGCGTGACAACAACGCTTCTGCCAGTGCTGCATCTGTAGGAATTAAGGATGTACCAATAACACCTACTGGCTGGATTCCAAAAGTTGGGGATCTAGTACGTAAAAAAGTTGCTGTGAAAAAGGAGTTCGGTCCTTCTTATCGTGCACCGGTCCCAGTCCTGGGAATACACGGTACCAGAACTGTCATACTACCACAGCTGCCTGGTTCTAAAGAAAACCGCTTTGTCTCCATCGACAATGTCAAGTTACACCACATGGCTCATCCTGCACCACAGACCAAGAGGAACAACCCGTAGTACCCGAATCCCTCTCACTTCTGGCCAAGATGTCCCTCTACAAGTCTTAGGCTGCAACGCTGGCCTTCTCCGAGCTTGGGGAGGGTGGAGAATGATCTTGCATTAGTTCCACTAACTTCAATTGTAACAAGTAACACAGAAATTTCTGATCGATTTGATTCAACTTCTACACAGACCGTTGGCCTCATTTACAGTTGACCACTGCGGGAGACCCCTACCAGTTCTCCTCCTTCAGATACGGCTCCAGTTTTAGCACAAACTGTTTCTGGATACTTTGCCGACATCAATGACACCTTTTCAGACTCATTTGCCTCTGCTACACCAGAACTGCCAAAAACACGTATGCTGATAAATTGGCTGAAAACAAATGACTTCATTTTCCCTTGGAACTATCTGTGGCTTTCCTTGACTATATTAGCTTTCCTCCTTTGGATTGGATTTGTTATTACCTTCTTTCTATGAATACATGGTCATTACCTTCCTGAACGATCAACAGTTAAACTGGTAGATGAGGTCCTAAAACCCAATTTTTCTTCACACAAGGTCCGCAGATACTTGTCTTTCGTGAACATTTCCGCTATACCAATTCCAGATGGGATTCTTTGGGATAAAGTCACATTTTATATATACAGCCTCACAGTGGTCATTAAAATACCATATGTGTTTAAACTTTCTATGAACGATGTAATAATACCTGGAGTTGTTTCTGATGACTGGGATGTGAAAACAGTTGATTCTATGATGACTGAGTTGCACTATTTTACTGTATTTGAAAGTGAGGATGTTTATCAATCTAAAGACAATTATGGTGACATGTTTTGCTATAATTTTTAATTACACACAGTGGAAACATTGTCCAACTCCACCATGAGGGAGTTCTAAAACATATTCTGAAAAATTTGCATATTCTTCTGGGCACAATGTTAAAAATGCTGAGTCATATTATTTCAAATTGCCACTGATGGAAAATGTACATATATTATTGAAAGATACAAAATTGATTTATTCGGATTCCTTTGTTTCCCGGTTGGCTATAGAAGGCTATGAATATTGGTTGAAGTCGATTGACTTAAAAAGTGTGTGGGGAACAAAAACTTGATAAATAAGGGGAAAGGAAGCTTTATTCAGAGCATGCCTTATACCTGTTCAAATGATATTTTTAAATGAAACTGTACAACAGACAAGCTGTTTAGGCTTAGCAAAAATTAAGGAATCGAATGCGCCCAGTATTCCTGCCCCTGCAATTTTTTTTATCCGGAACAAACCCGGATTATGCCGACAGGTGTCACCTGTAGTGGGTTAGACTCAGTCCCCCACAGTACAAGTGATTCTGCCACCCAAATCCAGTAGTCTCATTAGGATAATAAGAACCTATGCGACAACCCACAACCATTTAACTAATAATCCAGAGCCAGGTGCCAAGTCACCCAACTTGTCAGGGGTGTGGAAGACGAGCCTGGCATAGGCTGGTGAGCCCTACCACTCTCGCCTCCCTTTCCCACTGGATTGGGGAAAGAGGTAAAGGAGGCAGGACAGAACACATAGTGGTGAAGGGCTCATTACTGGGTCTGCATGTAACCCAATCTTTTTCCCCTAACAATAGAGAGGTTGAATGTTTTTTTCACAACCTTATAGTAGTGGCTAGGAAACATCCAATCACACGCTACAAAATTCAGCCAGATAGCATTATTGAAAGAAGATCACTTCTATGATGATTCTTATATATACACCTTCAAAGAAGCATCAGGAGGCTTTACTCTAGATTGTCCTCCCCTCAATAGCCACTTAATAAGTAAGGACTCTAGTTGCACAGTGATCCTGGGCAGCCCCAGCACCTCCATGACCCATACAGAAGCTCAGACCACAGTCCATGGCACTTTCATACTTTTGGGTCAGGCGGAGTGTAAACAAGGTTCTGGCCACACATTAAACCTGCTCGCTGGGTATCGGGCGGCCTCTTGATATTCCCACTGAGTTGAGCTTGGTGCAATACAAGATGAGGCTGGTTAAGGCAATTTGGTTAACTTCTGTGTGAGGCACACACCCAGACTTCCAAATTGGCCAAATGTAGGGTATGGGGGTCTACTATACTGGCTACATGCAGTAGCTCCACCAAGCTACACCCGACTGACGAGCCCCACTCAGAACAAAACCGGTCATGGGTTGCTTGTGTACTTGTTCAGGGAGAACCTGGCCTTGGATTTCAGGCTGGACTGTTCTTACTGGAGAGAGATCAACACAGATTTGCATATGGTTGGGTCCAAAATGAGGTGGTATGGTGTGGAAAGGAATGCAATTGCTAGTGGTTATACAAATTGAAAGCATGCCTCCGATCACTTTTTGTGCTTTTGAATCTCGACCTTCTCGTCAATAAGGGCCCACTCACTCCAAATCAGTGGTTACACTCCAGTATCGCACAACCCCTGACGGAGGCAGATACTACTGCTGTATCAGATGACTTGAGCCCCCCCTTCTTCCTATGCTTTCCTTTATCTAGAACTGCCACCATAAATGTTATACTATCTAATAAAAGACCTCCAAAAAACTGAAGGCAACAGTGACTCTACTTAGCTGCACATCCCTCCAAATTTATTGGATTATTTTACATACAGAATTCAATTGAATACACAAATTTAAAAAAAAGATAGATAAGAAATATAAATTCTTAGACATCAGGGTGTAAATCATTTTTTCCTTTTTTTACTAAATCAATTTAAAAAGAAATACTCTTTACAAATGTTCACACTCATATTCTTTGTATCTTCATATAATTGCATGATTTCAAACAATGAGAGCAAACTGATACCTTATACACAATTTCAAATAATGATTGAAGATTTCAGGCTATTCGTCCTTTGCATATTTTCAGCCAATGATTGAAGACTTCAGCCGACACGTGTTTCATCCCATTACAGGACTACCTCAAAGCTGATTAAATATCAACATAGAGAAATAGTATTAGAAAACATGTTCCATATGTCCACTTATTAAAAATTTTTTGCTATACGCTTTAGTACTGAAACCACCTGTGATAAAAACTAATTAAAAATATTTTCCAAAAGCACCATGTGCCCCATAATCACCATTTTCAAACCATATTGTAAAAATAAATATTTATTATAATCACTCAGGTAACCTCAAAATGTATACAGACATAAAGATATACTTAGAAAAACCTTGATCATAATTTGTCCAAGTATATGGGTGGTGAATCCTTCTCTTACGACACCTTGCTCATTCTATCTGCACATGGACTTCTCCCTTTATCTCCCTGTTTATCTATTTTGAAAGTTTGGGATGTTCAAAATATGTCCCAAATTAATAGTTACCTGCTTCCTTGTTATTAACTACAAATATTAATATTTCATGACAGATAATGGAATACTTTAGGTCCATTGAAAATCTAGAAGAGACTATTATACTTTATGGTACGGTGCTGGGCGCACTGATACACAGCCGTTTCGCGGTGATGCGATTTGACTATGAGGATAATATATAATGAACATTTTAGGGTCTCATATACATACTTTTCCACTTCAATATGGCGACTAACTGAATGTCGGGCCATCTATGTTTTACTTTTTGGTATACTTTCTAGCTAGTTGCATTGAACTTGGGCATTTCGCGTATCAAACAAGGGGTTGACGCGATGTGTGCCAAATTTGTTAACACGCGCTATGAATGCAGAGAATCTTTTCGATGTACGCTGTTTATGCTGGAAGCTTGGTTGAAATTGATTTTAAATGTTGAGTTGGGTCATTCTCATATTGCCGTATAATCATGGTTAAGATAATTCTTATAATGAATCATAGCTCATCTTTTATAATATACAGATATCTTTGTCATGTACTTGCAGGGTGATAATGTACAGTCGATGTTTATAAGATCTCATATACATACAGTGTCTTTCCAACATGGCGACCGACTCTGTGTTAGACCATCTGGGTTTTCTTTCCGCTTGACAGTTCAGAAAGCTGTGTTCTAATTGTGCATCTTGCCCTTCAAAGTGGGGCTGCCACGGGTGGTTCGGGTTTGTTGGTGTGTGCAGTGGATGTTGTTTTGGGTTTCTTGTACACTGACAGACGGACGGGTAAGATAACCTTTGCAAAAGTTAATTTTCTTAGTAATCGGTATTTTCGTACGGTGTGTGCGTATATTACGGCACAAAATCCATTTTTCAAAATATAATATGTGGACGCTAAGTGGGTCTTTACACTTGACATAGATACTGTAGATAAGATAACCCCACATAGTAATACAGCTTCATGTACACACAGTATCTTTCCAATATGGCGACCGATGCAATGTTAGACCGATTAGGTTTTCTTTCCTCTCGATGGTTGAAAAAGCTGTGTTTTAATTGGAGGTTTCGCCCTTTAAATTGGGGATACCGTGGGAGGTGCAAGTTCGTTGGTGTGTGCCGTGTATGCTGTTTTGGATATTTTTTTACACCGACTGGAGTACGGGTAAGGTAACACCTGCAAAAATTAATATTACATTCTTTTGAGTAATAGGTATTTGTATAAGGTGTTTGCTTATTAATACAGCACAAAATTCACTCTTTTTGTATGTCAAGCCTTACGATGAGGACGCTAAGTGGGTTTTTACAGATTACATAGATGCTATAGACAAGATAATCCCACACAGTACTACGGCTCATGTCTTGTGACAATCTAGGAGTTCTTTTATTTGTGACATGCGAGAGATTTACAACAATATATGCAGGATATCAGAGGTCTGGCAAATTACTGAGACGAGGTAGACAGATGACAATTGTAATATGGAAGATATTTAGTGTTCCTTTCATCGCTACTCTAGAGGACTGTATGGATGCAAAAGGGACATATTGAGATTTGGCCTACCGAGATATCCCGCATTGAACAATGTGTTATAGTACTGTTGGGTTGGATATTGTCTGGATATATATGTTACTAAATATGTGTTGAAGTTGGATAGGTTATGATTTCCAGTACTTATTCTAATGTTGATTTGGACTCTTACATTTTCTTCTGTTTGCCTTTTCTAGATACATATATGTCAGCATCCAAAGTGTAGATTGTTATTGAAAGAAGTAGACTTTTTTTGGAAATATGAAAATACTCATTGCGCACAATTGGAATTGCGCTGAATTATTCTAGATAAAATATGAGGTTGGTTTATATGAGTCATTTTAGGTATTATCAGTGGTTATATACTTTGAGTTTTTATTTATTCTCTTTTTTTTTTCTTTAGTGGTTGGGTTGCTTTTTTGGCTAAGATGTACGTAATATCAGGAGCAAGGCAAAATAGTGATAACATTTCTCTTTCATGGGATATTTTTGTCTTACTAAAATTAATTTGTCACTTCTGTCTTTTAATAAAAGATGTTTTATTATATGGGATCACAAGGTGTTTGTTTCTCAACTCTGTATTTATGTCTTAAGTAGATATTAGGGTGTTGAAGTACTTTTTAAATTTTTTTGTTTACCTGAGTGATTATAATAAATATTTAATTTTACAATATGGTTTGAAAATAGTGATTATGGGGCACAGGATGCATTTGGATAATGTTTTTAATTAGTTTTTATCACAGGTGGTTTAAATACTAAAACTTATAGCAACAATTTTTGAATAAGTGGACATATGGAACATGTTTTCTAATACTATTTCTCTATGTTGATATTTAATCAGCCTTGCGGAAGTCCTGTAATGGGATGAAACATGTGTCTGCTGAAGTCTTCAATCACTGGCTGAAAATATGCAAAATACGCATAGCCTGAAATCTTCAATCATTATTTGAAATTGTGTATAATATATCAGTTTGCTCTCATTATTTGAAATCATGCAATTATTGAAGTTACAAAGAATATGAGTGTGAACCTTTGTAAAGAGTATTCCTTTTTTAATTGATTTAGTAAAAAAAGGAAAAAAATGATTTACACCCTGATGGCTAAGAATTTATAGTTCTTACCTATCTTTTCATGACATTTGTTTGTTCAATTGAATTATGTATATGGTTATACTAAATACCAGCCTAACAACTGTATAACAATTAGTGCTCAGTGTGCTCCACTATTACATCGTTGTGATAAAGGAGCTCTACGGCACCTAACAGAGCCCGGCCCAACATGGCGTAAAAGCGCGCGCTCACGCCACCTCCTCTCCCGCCAGCCTCGGTGCTACTGTTCAAGTTGGCAGGAGATGGGTAATCTACTGCCAGCGTCCACGGCAGTCTGTTTTCTCCACGTTTAGGTCAGAAGAGTTAGTAGGGCAGGTGGCAGCGCATTGTGTATTATCTTTTTTTCTCGGAGTGCACATTCAGTGCTTCTGAAACATTTCAGATGAAGAGCGCTGAATGCCAAAGTTATCCATGTGTAAACCGATTGGGAACAGGGCGCGCGGCGGCTGTATGTGCTTCTCGCACATGCGAATCCGGTACAACACGGGTACTGCAGTAGACGCTTCCCTTAGAGACAGCGCACAACAGCACTGGTGCAGCACAAAAGAGGACTGCACACATTCACAGAGACATCTGGAACTGCACTGGGCATCAGGATGCAGAGACACACATATCTGGCCCTGCATAGTGCATCAGGACGCAGAAATGCACATTTGGCACTGCACGGGGCATAATAAAACACAGAAACGCACGTGCACTGCACCAAACACCAAGACGCAGAAACACACACCTTGGGTTGCAGGGGGCACCCGGACATAGAAACCAATGTCTGGTACGGCATGAGGAATCAGAACGCAGACACACACACATTTGGTAGTGCACCAGGCATCAGGACACAGAAACACACACATAAGACACTGCGTGGGGAATCAAGACACAGAAACACATACAGGTGGCACTCCACGGGGCTTCAGGACACAGAAACACACATCTGGCACTGCACAAGGCATCAGGATGAAGAACCGCACATCTGGCACAGACCATCAAGACACACAACTTCACATCTGGCTTTGCGTGGGGCATCAGAATGCAGAACCACACCTGGCACTGCCTGTGGCACCCAACACAGAAACACACATCTAGTACTGAACTGGTTGTCAGGACAGAAAAACGTTCCGCAAGGGCCTTGGGAATGCATACAAACACACAAACCATCTACTGGTTAGTTCACAGATATTAGTGCTCGTTGGACCAACAAACACGAAAATCTGATTACGCACGGAGCACCAGGACAATATTGACACACACCAACACACATCAGTGAGCTTCAGGTCTGCGTGCATCCACACACATCTGGTACTGCACAGCCTGCAAGTAAAGACACACACTGAACTGGCACTGCATAGCTCTATACACACAAATCTGGTATTGCACCGGGCATCTTGAAAACACAAACACATATGGCACTCGATGTGGAATGTCACATGCAACAGCAAAGGACATCAGAGCAGAATGGATCTGCAAACATGTACATAAATCTGGTACAGCATGTGGCGTGAGCGACACACACACACACGGTACTGCGGGTGGCATCGGTACTGCATGCGTCCATATACAAACACACAATATGGTGCTGCACAAAGTATCAGGACTGCATGCATCCACATAGAAACACACAGATGTGGTACTACACAAAGCAGCAGGGCTGCATGCATCTGCACAGAAAAACACAATGTGGTACTGCACAAAACATCAGGACTGCATGCACCCACATACAAACACAAAGATGTGGTAGTGCACAAAGTATCAGGACTGCATGAATCCACATACAAACACACAGATGTGGTACTGCACAGAGCATCAACAATGCAAGTATCCACATGCAAACACACAGATGTGATACTGCACAAGGCATCATGGCTGCATGCATGCAAATAAAAATCACAGATGTACTGCGCAAAGCATGGACTGCAAGCATCCACATACAAACACACAGATGTGATACTGCACAAAGCCTTAGAACTGCAGGCATCCACACAGAAGCACACACTGTTGTACTGCACAAAGCATGAGCAATGCATGCATCAACATACAAACACACATATTTGGTACTGTAGAAAACATCAGGACTGCGCGCATCCAAATAGAAACACAGAATGTGGTACTGCACAAAGTATCAGCACTGTATGCATGGGCATACAAACACACAGATGTGGTATTGCAGATAACATCAGGACTGCAAGCATCCAAATTCCAACAAACAGATGTGACACTGCACAGATAATCAGGGCTGCATGCATCCACATACAAACACGCAGATGTACTGCACAAAGCAGGAGCAAAGCATGCATTCTCATACCAACACACAGATGTGATAATGCATAAAGCATCAGGACTGCATGCATTTACACAAAAATACACAATGCGGTACTGTGCAAAGCATAGGGACTGCCTGCATCTTCATAGAATCACACAATGTGGTACTACACAAAGCATCCTGACTGCAAGTGCCTTCCCAGAGACATATCTGGTTCTGCAAGATGCGTTACATACACATCTTGTGCTGCACAGGGCACCAGAACTGCAAACATTTCTACCCTGACACACGCACAAACATGCGTGAAGCGGCCCACAAGCTTCCTTGTGCGTGTGGCATCATGAGTCCCTTCAGAGTGATTCATGGAAAAGAAAGTATTCAAATACCAACAAATAGTTGTGATTCTGCACAAAGCATCATGACTGCATGCATCCACATAGGAACACACAGTTGGGGCACTGCACAAAGGATCTGGACTGCATGTATCCACATACAAACGCACAGATGTGACACAAAGCATCAGGATTGCAAGCATCCACATACAAGCACATAGATGTGATACTGCACAAAGCATTAGGACTACAGGCATCCACACAGAAGCACACACTGTGGTACTGCACAAAGCATCAGCAATGCATGCATCAACATATAGACACACATATTTGGTACTGCACAAAACATTAGGACTGCATGCATCCTCATACCAACACACCGCTGTGGTGCTACGCAAAGCATCAAGACTGCATATACCCCAGAGAAACACACAATGAGGTACTGCATAAACCATTAGGATCCCATGCATCCACATACAAACATACCAATGTGGTACTGCACAAAGCATTAGGATTGCATGCATTCAAATACAAACACACATATGTGGTACTGCACAAAGCATCAGGGCAGCATGCATCCACATAGAAACACACAGATGTGGTGCTGCACAAAACATTAGGACTGCACGCATCTGCATAGAAACACACAGATGTGATGCTGCACAAAGGATCAGGGGACTACATGCATCCATATAGAAACACAAAATGTGGTACATAACAAAGCATCTGTACTGCATTCTTCCATATACATACACACAGATGTGACACTGCACAAAGCATCAGGACTGTATGCATCCACATAGAATCACACAATGTGGTACTGAGCAAAGCACCAGCAAAGCATGCATCCACAAACCAACACACACATTTGGTACTGTGCAAAGCATCAGGAATGCATGCATTCAAATACCAACAAATAGTTGTGATGCTGCACAGGGCATCATGACTGCATGCATCCACATAGGAACATACAAATAGGACAATGCACAAGGGATCTGGACTGCATGTATCCACATACAAACACACAGATGTGACACAAAGCATCAGGATTGCATGCATCCACACACAAACACACAGAGGAGATACTGCACAAAACAGCAGGACTGCGTGCATCCGCACAGAAACACACACTGGGGTACTACACAAAGCATCAGGACTGCATCCATCAACATACACACATACAGATGTGGTACTGCACGAAGCATTAGGACTGCATGCACCCCATAGATACACACAGATGTGATACTGTACAAAGCATTAGGACTGCATGCATCCGCCCAGAAACACACACTGTGGGACTGCGCAAAGCATCAGGACGGCATGTATCAACATAGGAACACACAGTTGGGGCACTGCACAAAGGATCTGGACTGCATGTATCCACATACAAACACACTGATGTGACACAAAGCATCAGGATTGCAAGCATCCACATACAAGTAAACAGATGTGATACTGCACACAGTACTAGGGCTGCAGGCATCCACACAGAAGCACACACTATGGTACTGCACAACGCCTCAGCAATTCATGCATCAACATACAAACACACAGATTTGGTACTGCACAAAGCATTAGGACTGCATGCATCCTCATACCAACACACAGCTGTGATGCTGCACAAAGGATTAAGACTGCATGTGCCCCATAGAAGCACACAATGCAGTACTGCATAAACCATCAGGACTGCATGCATCCACATACAAACATACAGGTGTGATACCGCACAAAACGTCAGGACTTCATGCGTCCACATACAAACACACAGATGTGATTCCACACAAAGCATCAGGACTTCATGCAGCTGCATAGCAACACACAGTGGTGTACTGCTCAAAGCATCAGGACTGCATGTACCTGCAGAGAAACACACAGTGTGGTACTGCACAAAGCATCTGGACTGCATGCATCCATATACAAACATACAATGTGGTACTGCACAAAGTATCAGGACTGCATGCATCCATATACAAACATACAATGTGGGACCACACAAAGCATCAAGACTGCATGCATCCACATGCAAACACACAGATGTGATACCGCACAAAGCGCCAGGACTTCATGCATCTGCATAGAAACACACAGTGTGGTACTGCACAAAGCATCAGGGCTGCATGTATCTGCACAGAAGCATGCAGTGTGGTACTGAACAAAGCATCAGGAGTGCATGCACCTTCATATGAACACACAGATGTGGTACTGCACAAAGTATCATAATTGCATGCATCCACATACCAAAACGCAGATGTGGTACTGCACAAAGCATCAAGACTCCATGCATCCACATACAAACACACAGATATGATACTCCACAAATCATTAGGACTAAAAGCATCGACATACAAACACATAGGTGTCATACTGCACGTCACATCTGGACTGCATGCATTTGCTTTGAAACACACAGATGTGTTGCTGCACAAAGCATCAGGACTGCATGCACCCACATACAAACATACAGTTTGGTACTGCACAAAGCATCAGGAGTGCATGCACCCACATACGAACACACAGATGTGGTACTTCACAAACCATCAAGACTAAAAGCATCCACATACAAACACATAGGTGTCATACCGCACAAAGCATCAAGACTTCATGCATCTGCATAGACACACACAATGTGGTACTGCACAAAGCATCAGGACTGCATGCATCTGCATAGAAACACAGTTTGGTACTACACAAAGCATCAAGAGTGCATGCACCCACATATGAACACATAGATGTGATACTGCACAAAGTATCAGTACTGCATGCATCCTCATACCAATACACAGATGTGGTACTCCACAAAACACCAGAGCTGCATGCATCCACATTCAAACAGACAGAGTTGGTACTGCACGAAGCACCAGGACTGCATGTATCCACACACCAACACAGAGATGTGGTACTTCACAAAGCATCAGGACTTCATGCATCTGCATAGAAACACACAACATGGTACTGCACAAAGCACCAGCAAAGCATGCATCAACATACAAACACACAGAGGTGGTACTGCACAGAGCATCAGGATGGCATGCATCCACATACCAACATACAGATGTGGCAACTGCACAAAGCATCAGTAATGCCTGCATCCACATACCAGCACACAGCTGTGATGCTGCACAAAGCATCAGGACTACATGCATCTGCATAAAACACACCATATCTTACTGCATAAAGCTTCAGAACTGCATCCATCCACATACAAACATACAGATGTGATACAGCACAAAGCATGAGGACTGCATGCATCCACATATTAATATACAGATGTGCTACTGCACAAAGCATCAGCAATGCCTACATTTGCATTCAAACACACAGATGTGATACTGCACAAAGCATCAGGACTGCATGATTTCACATACAAACACACACATGTGGTACTGCACAAACCACCAGGACTGCATGCAACTGCACAGAAACACATACATATGATGCTGCACATAGCAGCAGGACAGCATGCATCCACATGCAAACACACAGATATGATTCTGAACAAAGGATCAGGACCGCATGTATCCACATACAAACACGCAGATGTGGCACAAAGCATCAGGATTCCATACATCCACATACAAACAAACAGATGAGATACTGCACAAAGCATTGGGGCTGCATGCATCCACATACAAACACAAAGATGTGATACTGCACAAAGCATTAGGACTGTATGCAGCCACAACGAAACACACAATGTGGTACTGCACAAAGCATCAGGACTGCATCCATCGAAATACAAACACACAGATACTGTACTGCACAAAACATCAGCAATGCATGCATCAACATACAAACACACAGTTTTGGTACTGCACAAAGCATTAGGACTAAATGCATCCTCATACCAACACACAGCTGTGATGGTGCACAAAGCATCAGGACTGCATGGATCCGGTTAGAAACACACAATGTGGTACTGCATAAACCATACGGATTGCATCCATCCACATACAAACACGCAAATGTGGTACTACATAAAGCATTAGCAATGCATGTTTCAACATACTAACACACAATGTGGTGCTGCACAAAGCATCAGGACTGCATTCATCCACATACCAACACACAGATTTGGTACTGTAGAAAACATCAGGACTGCGCGCATCCAAATAGAAACACAGAATGTGGTACTGCACAAAGCATCAGCACTGCATGCATGGGCATACAAACACACAGATGTGGCATTGCAGATAACATCAGGACTGCATGCATCCAAATTCCAACAAACAGATGTGACACTGCACAGATAATCAGGGCTGCATGTATCCACATACAAACACGCAGACGTACTGCACAAAGCAGGAGCAAAGCATGCATTCTCATACCAACACACAGATGTGATACTGCATAAAGCATCAGGACTGCATGCATTTACACACAAATACACAATGCGGTACTGTGCAAAGCATAGGGACTGCATGCATCTGCATAGAATCACACACTGTGGTACTACACAAAGCATCCTGACTGCAAGTGCCTTCCCAGAGACAGATCTGGTTCTACAAGAGGCATTACATATATACCTTGTGCTGCACAGGGCACCAGAACTGCAAACATCCCTACCCTGACACACGCACAAACACGCGAGAAGCGGCCCGCAAGCTTCCTTGTGCGTGTGGCATCATGAGTCCCTTCAGAGTGATCCATGGAAAAGAAAGTAGCCGAGATGATGTCAGTAGATTTGATTTCATGAACATCCAGCGGAGCAGCAGGCGTGCCTTGGCCCATCGTGCAATCAAGGGGCATGGACCCCCTAGTCACAATTTAGGAGTGGGATTTATGCTTAATGAGGGTCCATGTAGCCTCCAGCGCCCCTGGGCCATGGGGATACGGCACCTGCTGCTCTTTTGAGCGCTGGGCGCCTCGTACGTCACCCGACTCTGGTGGCGCTCTCTAAGTGTCGGTCCGGCTAAAACCCTAGGAAGGCCAGTGACGGCGAGCCTATCTGAAGTGCAGCAGGTGCACTAGCACCGGAGCCGCGGTTGTAAGGAACCCACTGAACCTCACTTTTCGCTGTACTTTACAACCCCACCTGGCGGAATGGGTGTCGTTTTCACTGTTGATATTAGCGTCCGTAACTCTGAACAGCGAGAGGGCGGCGGAAGGACACACTTGCTGCTCTCGCACACAAAACAGGTGCACGGCTGCTCGAGAGGACAAGGCTCCTTTACACAAAATACGAGGGGGGGGGGGGGACAAACTGCCGTCACGTGCACGCACGCACACCACAGTGATGCTGCACCTCCGAGACAACATAGCACCATAACACCTCCGAGCTTCCGCATATCGCCTCGTCAGGGGCGCGGGGCGCTATATGAATACATTTACAAGTCACACGCAAGGGTGCGGGTGTCCTTCACACACATGACCAGCACAATTGCTTTGTAAGTCTCCTCACACGCAGGGAAAACTATAGGACGGCGGCAGTGGCGCGAGCTTCCCTTGACACGACACAGCAGCGCAAGCTCACAGCTGCATCAAAGGCAGCGCAGTGAGCACTCGGGGGTACAGAGAAACCCCGCTCTGGCTGTACATCCGAACGCAGCCTCCAATCAGATGAGCCGTATCGATCTGCATCCGTCTCCTAAACATCTCTAGGATAATGACTTTCCTCCCTTAGGCTGGCACTAACAAAGGATGCCCTTACAGACCACCCCACCCCTTTGCAAACAGACTTTACATAGATCCTACCCCACTGACAGTGCCTAACCAGCTCCGTCCTCGCAGGCTCTGCATTCTCATATTGTGTCGTCCAGCTCCCCCCTCCGCCCCAGCCAGGCTGCACCCACAGGGCCGAGCCCTCGGTACACCCTTGCCACTTTGTACTCACACACTTAAGGTTGCACAGACCCGAACCTTCCGAGTGTACCCGCACGCCAGTCTAGCTGTTCTGACGTGAGGCTCAGGCTGTACTCACGTGTCCCTCTAGATGTAATGACATGCCCCTTGTACTCACACGCCCCTCTCGCTGCACTCCAATGTTCCCTTGTACTCACATGCGCTCCTGGCTGTACTCACAAGCCTCTTGTACTCACACGCTCCCCTGGGTGTACTCGCATGCCCCTTGTACTCACACGCCCCTCTCGCTGCACTCAAATGTCCCCTTGTACTCACATGCGCTCCTGGCTGTACTCGCATGCCCCTTGTACTCACACGCTCCCCTGGCTGTACTCACATGCCCCTTGTACTCACACGATCCCCTGGCTGTACTCACACGCTCCCCTGGTTGTACTCACGTGCACCCCTGCCTGTATTCATATGCCCCTATAGTTGTAATGACATGCTGCTTTGCACTCACACGCCCCTCTCGCTGTACCCAAATGCCCCCTTGTACTCACATGTCCCTCTAGCTGTAGTGACATACCTCTTGTTCTGACATACACCCCTGGCTGTACTCACATGCCCGCTGGATGTACTCTTGCCGCCATGCACTCACAGGTAGATCCCAAGACCCTGGGCACCGACATGACACGCGCGTCTGCCCCTCGCACGCCCCTCGGCCTCGTACTCACATGTCCTTGGCGGGCAGGTTCTTCCCCTCCACGATCCGGATGGTGAGGGAGCTTCGCTTCGCCATGCTCCGGTGGGTTGGCGCAGCCCCGCGGCGCTCCTGGCTGCTGTCTGTGGCGAGCTCGGGGTGTGTGTGTGTCTGTGTGCGCGCTGCCTGTGCCGGTGATTGCTGTCCGCGTGAATGCCTGATGAGACTGTTACTGCTGAGAGGGGCTGCGGGGGGCGCCTTCCCCCGCTTGCTGCACATCAGGGGCTCGCCCTTCAGGTGTGCTCGCTGCGTCTCCTAGTGCTGGGCGCCTGCTCCACCCGTATAAACTGCTTGCTGGGGCGGACTCGGGTCTTTGTTTCTTTGAGCGTGTTAGATCAGCAGGTGTATTTCGTTTTTGCGCGCTTGCTGAGGACTCGGGTGTTAGTTGTGTCCGAGCATTCCCGTGGCCTCCGGTGAGTTGTCTCTCTGAGCACTTGTGTCTTAGAGCTCCTTTCCCCGTTTGCTCTGCCTGTGTGCTTATGTCCTCGGGGGCTTGACTGGTGTTTGTTCTGCCGCCAGGTGTTTGCCGCTGCGCTTTCTTTGCCCGTTAGTTGTTTCAGTGTGCCCTCTGGCTGTGCGTACTTGTTTCTCGCCTCACTAGCATCTCAGGTGATTGGTTTGTCCATGCTTTCAGTGTCTGGGTGTGCTTGTTGCCTCTATGCTCGCGGTCTTCTCAGACCCCTGTTGTTGCTGTGGGTAGACGCCGGCTGTTCCTGGGCTTGCTCTATGTCCAGGTGTTTGTTCTGCCTTATGTCCTCGATGTTCCTGTCCTAGCAGGTGCATGTGTTTTATTGTTGGTCCGTATTCATGCGCTTCACTAGCCCGGTGTTTGCTAGTTACTTCTTAAGTGGCAATGACCATGCGCGTCTGTTATTTCTGTCCACCTTTGCCCCTGGCGCAGAGGGTTGCCTCAATAAAGTGTTTGTTGTATTAATCTGTGTTTGCGCTAGCTGTAGGTGTTTTCTGGTACTATGGTTGCTATACCCACGGGTGAGTGATATTTTGTCCTTGGAGTACCATTAGGTGCTCAGTGTTGTGTGCTTAATCTGGCAACCGGACCTGTGATTGCGCCGCCTGCTGGCGTTGTCACTGCCGTGCTCACAGTGCCTGCAGATAGATGCTTGTATTCTGTCTCATGTTCTATGCCAAGCTGTGTGCATCGAGAATTAGAGTTTTTCTACCCGTAGCTGGAGATGGACCGCCCAGGCTCATTTCCAAGTTGAAAGGCCATCACTGTTGCGCTGTAGTTTCATAACTCCACTCCCTGGTCCAGAGACAGCTCGGCGTCCGGTTTCAGACGTCCGCCTCCCAAGCGGAGGACTTCACCGCCTCGGTTCAAAGTTCCACTACTTCGGGTCTGGCACTCACTGCTGGTCTGGATTCAGATCTCCAACTCCCTGGCTCAGAACCTCGCCGCCTCCCACCAGCACTTCACTCCGCACGGCTAACGGAGCTCGGTCGTGCGCTACCTCCTCTGTTTGAACAGAGCTTTAACAGGTTTAAATCCCCAGAACTCGAGCCCACAGATCTAGACCCCCCCCCGGGCTGGAGGTAGCAGAAAGATAAACCCCAAAGCATCAGCTGCGAGGAGAAAACAAAGCCTAGTCGATCAGTTTGTCCAATCACAGCATAGGGACTCGTGGAGGGTGTGACGAACGCTTCAGCGGGCGCTGCGGTTGGTTGGTCCCTGGATCCGTCAGCGGCATTCACTCGCTCACTTGCTGCTGTCCACAGTCAGGGCTCACAGCGAGCTGGTGGAGCCCTGAGGTGCAGGCATTAAGTATGCACAGGGCAGCTGAGTAGGGGACAGGGCCGGCTCTTGGGCGGTGCGACCTCAGGGGGGCGCTGTGTTTATCAACAACTTCCGAAACTTGCGATTTAAAAGCACCTGATGAAAACTTCCTTGTGCTTTAGCCTTCAAGAAACAATTAAGATACCTCTTGTGGTTAATGTTCCTGCTAGAGAGAGAGATGGGTGTTTTGCCTAGTGGCAGCTTTGACTCCACATAAAGTAGCACAGAGGGTTAATCTGCCTGCTGCAAAAAACAGAACTATGGGGCATATTTAAGAAAAGTGGAGCTGCACACAGTGCAGCGCTACTTTTCTTGCACCCCTTAGCGCCTCCCTAACGCCACCATGTGTGCATCATATTTAAAATATGGTGCACCATGGTGGTAGCTAGGGAATTAGAGTCAGACTTTTTTAGGCTTTAAAAGTGCTGGAAAAAATGACACAAAGAAATCTGTCAGATTTCTCTGTGCCATTTATTTGGCCTCACCTAATGGGGGGATGCCCCCTTTGCATACTTTATGCCTGGCGCCGGAATAATGTCGCGCAAAAGGTTACAAAGTGGCGCAATGCATGCATTGCGCCACTTTGTAAATATGGCGCAGCGATTTTGGCCTTCTAACGCCACATTAGCTTAAAAGAATTACACTAATGTGGTGTTAGAATGGCACCAGGGGCTCTTAAATATGCCCCTATGGGGCATATTTGAAAAAAGTGGCACTGCACATAGTGCTGCACCAATTTTCTCGAGCCTCTTAGCACTTCCCTAATGCCACCATGTGCGCGCTGTATTTAAAATTTGGCGCAACATGGCAGTAGTTAGGGGACTGGTGTCAGAATTTTTTACGATAGTCTAGCGCTTTGCAGGATTAGCGTCAATTTTGATGCTAATCTTGCAAAGCACCCAGAGGCCCGTCATAACCAATGGAAGCCTTCTTTTAATGCCTGCTCTGAGCAGGCGTTAAAAGTGCCAGAAAGAAATGACGCAAAGATATATAACAGATTCCTTTGCATCATTTTTTTGATCCCCCTAACGGAGGGATGCTCTCTTTGCACACATTATGCCTTGCTCAGGCATAATGTAGCACAAAGGGTTACAAAGTGGCGCAATGCATGCATTGCGCCTCTTTGTATATATGGCGCAGCGTTTTGGCCTTCTAACGCTCCATTAGTGCACTAGCGGTGCTTAAATATACCCCTATGGCAGTGCTTAATTTGTGCATGTTGTTCCCGGTGCAGAGCACCAGCACTTATTTTTGAGGGCCCGAGCTTATTTTTCTGCCTCAAGCATTTACTGCGAGAAAAAGACACATATGGGAAAGACGGAGGATGAGAAAAATGAAAAAGCGTCACAATGGGAAAAAGCAGAAATCCGCAAGCGTGAGCGGAAGGGGCAGGGAGTGCTTGTAAATGGGTTGAAGAGGCCCGAGATGGCTTCAGGATTACGCTGCCTCTGCATTCTGTGTTCACTCATTTAATTGTAGCAGCCGCATGTTTAAGCGGAGCGCTTTGGGCACCAGCACCTTTTTATTTACAAATTAAGCACTGCCTTATGGGGCATATTTGAAAAAAAGTGGCGCTGCACTTTTCTTGTGCCCTTTAGCACCCCCCTCTAACGCAACCATGTGTGCGTCATATTTAAAATACGGCACACCATGGCGTTAGTTTGGGGACTAGCGTCAGAATTTTTTATGCAAGTCCGGCGCTTTGCAGGATTAGCATAAAAAGTTTGACGCTAATCCTGCAAAACACCCAGAGGCCCATGGTGACCAATGGAAGCTTTCTTTTAATGCCTACTCTGAGCAGGCAATAAAAGTGCTGGAAATAAATGACGCTAAGAAATCTGTCAGATTTCTTTGCGCCATTTTTTTGGCCCCCCCCTTAACGGGTGGATGAGCCCTTTGCATACATTATGCCTGACTCAGGCATAATGTAGCGCAAAAGGTTACAAAGTGGCGCAATGCATGCACTGCACCTAATTTGTAAATATGGCGCAGCGTTTTTGACCTTCTAATGCCACACTACCTTAAAAAAAATTACACTAATGTGGCGTTAGAATGGCATTAGGAGCTGAAAAAAGTGGAGCTGCACACAGTGCTGCACCACAATCTTGCGCCCCTTAGATCTCCCCTAACGCCACCATGTATGCGCTGTATTTAAGATATGGCGCAACATGGCTGTAGTTAGGGGACTAGTGTCAGAATGTTTTACGATAGATCAGCGCTTTGCAGGTTAGCATAAAAAATGTTGATGCTAATACTGCAAAGCACCCAGAGGCTCACTGTAACCAACAGACGCCTCCTTTTAACGCCTACTCTGAGCAGGCATTAAAAGTGCCGAAAAAAACTGGCGCTAAGAAATCTGTCAGATTTCTTTGCACCATATTTTTGGCCCTCCCTAATGGGGGAATGCCACCTTTGCATACATTATGGGGGTCATTCTAACCCTGGCGGTCCAAGACCGCCAGGGCTAAATTGACGGGGGCACCGCCAACAGGCTGGCGGTGCCCCGCTGGGCATTCTGACCGCGGCGGTTCGGCCGCGGTCAGAAGTAGAAAACCGGCAGTCTCCCGCCGGTTTTCCGCTGCCCAAATGAATCCTCCATGGCGGCGCAGCAAGCTGCGCCGCCATGGAGGATTCTGACACCCCATACCGCCATCCTGTTCCTGGCGGTTCTCCCGCCAGGAACAGGATGGCGGTATGGGGTGTCGCGGGGCCCCTGGGGGCCCCTGCAGTGCCCATGCCAATGGCATGGGCACTGCAGGGGCCCCCGTAAGAGGGCCCCAATAAGAATTTCAGTGTCTGCTTTGCAGACACTGAAATTCGCGAAGGGTGCAACTGCACCCGTCGCACCTTCCCACTCCGCCGGCTCAATTCTGAGCCGGCGTCCTCGTGGGAAGGGTGTTTTGCACTGGGCTGGCGGGCGGCCTTTTGGCGGTCGCCCGCCAGCCCAGTGCAAAACCCAAAATACCCTCAGCGGTCTTTCGACCGCGGAGCGGTATTTTGGAGGGGGGAACTCTGGCGGGCGGCCTCCGCCGCCTGCCAGGGTGAGAATCACCCCCTATGTCTGGCACAGGCATAATGTAGTGCAAAGGGATAGAAAGTAGTGCAATGTATGCATTGTGCCACTTTGTAAATATGGCACAGCATTTTTGGCCTTCTAACACCTCATTAACGTAAAAATAATTATGCTAATGTGGTGTTAGAGTGGTGCTAGGGGCTCTTAAATATGCCCCTATATTTTATGTGGCTAGCTGAGTGGATTAGTAAAGCCAGCCTTTACCTGTGCTTTAAAACACATGAATGTATGTGACAGGGGAGCGATGGAGAGTTGAGTGGCACATTTGCCAGGTGGTAGTGAGTGAAACCAAGGAGGAAGTCATGGGGTGGGGGCGCCACAATCAACTGTCGCACAAGGTGCCACCAGTCCTAAAGCCGGCCCTGGTGGGGGATGCGGGTAGGATGACCAGACGTCCTGGATTTCCCAGACAGCCCCGTTTTCAGAGCACTATCCCGATGTCTGACGCTTCTCTTGATTTTAAATAAATGTCCCGGTTTTTGGGACAAAGGTCAGATTACCTAGGGAAACAAAAGTGAAAGGTATGCTCTCCTTTCACAGACGCCTACAAAGTCTGAAATGACTAAAGTAATTTATCTGCTTCTGTAAGGCAACATAGTCCCCTGTCTGCTCCCAGCAGAAAGACTGAGTGGGGAAGAGAGAGAGGGGGGATGGGGGCTGGTTGGGGGCCGCAGGGTGGGAGGTCAAGCCATAGCTAATGCTATGTATAAGCAGTCTTGTAAATGTTTATACACACACACACAAAAATGCGCGCGCGCCTCTAGGCACACATTTACAAAGCCACACAAAAAAAGGGACAGGCCAGATATAAAAGTATGTGTAAAGTCTTTAGTCCTTCTTTTATGTCTGACTTGTCCCGGTTTTTGCTACTCAAAACTGGTCATCCTAGGCGCGGGACACACATAGAGTAACAGCCAGAGCATAGACATTAAGATCTGATTATAACAGGGCTGTTGGTGACAAAATAAGGGCAGCTGTAGAATATGGTTGGCGCTTCTGTGACCTCGCTATATTGATGGGGGTTGCCCTTGCTGTACTTTAACCCCTTCGCTGCTAGGCATTTCCCTCCTGTGTTAAGGCTTTTTTTTTACTGTCTGGGGTAGTTCACTCTTAGGCCCCAATAACGCTTTGTCCACATAAGCTGTTCACGTCACATTTGTGTCATTTTTTCCCACCATCCTGGGGATTCTAAAAGTACCCAGGGTTTGTGAATTCCCCTGGAGAGGACTGAGAAAATAGGAAAAATATAGCAAGATTTTGAGTTTTTTTTGTGAAAAATGGGAAACAATGCTGCAGAAGAAAGCGTCAGTTTTTTGTGCTAAAATCACCATTTTCCCAGCTTTCAGGAACAGGAAGACCTGAATAAGAAAAACTATTTTCAACACAGTTTTGGCATTTTACTGGGACATAGTCAATTTTTCCAGTTTTTTTGTGCGTTCAACCTCCTTCCAGTTAGTGGCAGAAATGGGTGTGAAACCTATGGTGGATCCCGGAAACTATACATTTCTGAAGAGTAAGCAAGATTCTGAATTCAGCAAGGGGTCATTTGTGTAGATCCTTCAAGGTTTTCTTGTAGAAAGTAACAGTTGAAATAAAAAAAATAATATTGAAATTGATTTGAAAAAACAGCCATTTGTGTCTCTGCTTTCATCTGTAACTTTTAGTAACTATAGAAGATTTTTGAAACCAATATACAGTTACATCTGCTGGATCCTTCTGGTTGCGGTGACATATAGGGCTTGTAGGTTCACCAAGAACCCGAGATACCCAGAGCCAATAACTGAGCAGAACCTTGCAGTGTTTTTCCATTGTGTACCAGGTACACAGCAATTCATATGGTAAAATATAAATAGTGAAACGTGTGCATCAAGGAAACCAATATATTTCCAAAATGGACAGAGGATATAGAGTTTAGAAGCAGGAGTTATTTGCACATCTCTGAATTTGTGGGTACTCATATTAGCATGTGAATTAGAGGGTATTTCTCAAAAGTACTTTTTTCTTACACATTGTCTTACATTTGGAAGGTGCAAATGCAGAGACATACAATTGGTAATAACACTTTTCTACTATTCTGTGCTCCCTTAAGTCTCCTAGTAAAATGGTCCCTCACTTGTGTGGTTAGGCCTGGTGCCCATGACAGGAAATGGCCCAAAGCGCAATATGGATACATCACATTTTTCTACGCAAAACCGACCTTTTATTTTGCAAAGTGGGCAGCTTTGGTTTTTGGGCCCAGCCTCAGCTGGCACCTGGGTTAACCTAGCAAACTGTACATTTTTTAAAACTAGACACCTAGGGAAATCCAGGGAAGGATGACTTGTGTGGCTCCCACCACATTTCTTTTACCCAGAATCCCTTGAAAACCTCAAACTTTATCTAAAAACACATATTCCAAACATTTCTGTGATGGAAAATTCTGGAATCTGCACAGAGCTACACACATCCTTCCATCTAGCACTCTCCTAAGTCTTCTGATCAAAATGGTACCTCATTTGTGTGGGTAGGCCTAGTGCCCGTAACAGGAAATAGCCTAAAATACAACATGATACATCACATTTTTTCTACGCAAAAATGACCTTTTTTTTGCAACGTGGGTAGCTGTGATTTTTGGACCCTACCTCAGATGGCACCTAGGGAACCATAGAAAACATGTAGATTTTTCAAAATCTAGCAAACTAGGGTAATCCAGGATGGGGTGACTTCTGGGGTCTCACCAGGTTCCTTTACCCAGAATCCCTTGGAAACTTCAAAGTTTGACTACAAACACATTTTCCTCACATCTCTGTGATGGAAGGTTCTAGAATCTGCACAGAGCCACAAACTTCCCTCCACCCAGCATTCTCCTATGTCTTCTGATGAAAATGATACCTCACTTGTGTTGCCTAGTGTCTGCAACAGGAAACGGCCCACAACGCAACATGGATACATAAACTTTTTCTATTAAAAACGGACCCCTTTTTTGCAAAGTGGGTAGCTGTTGTTTTTGGGCCCTACCTCGGCTGGCACATAGTGAAACCTAGGAAACCTGTACATTTTTTAAACCTAGACACTTAGAGGAATCCACGATGGGTTGACTTGTGTGGCTCTCACTAGGTTGTTTTACCCAGAAACCCTTGCAAACCTCACACTTTGACTAAAAAACAATTTTCCTCACATTTCTGTGATGGAAAGTTCAGGAATCTACTGCCTTCTTCCACCCAGCATTTTCCTACGTCTTCTGATGAAAATGGTACCTCACTTGTGTTGGTAAGCCTAGTGCCTGCGACAAGAAAAAGCCCAAAATGCAACATGGATACATCATTTTTTTCCACGCAAAACGGACCCATTTGTTGCAAAGTAGGCAGCTGTAGTTTTAAGGCCCTAGCTCAGCCAGCACCTAGGGAAACCTAGCAAACTGTACATTTTTGAAAACTAGACACCTAGGGAAATCCAGGTAAGGGTGACTTGTGTGGGTCCCACCACATTTCTTTTACACAGAATCCCTTGCAAACCTCAAAATTTGTCAAAACAACACATAATCCTCATATTTCTGTGATGGAAAGTTCTGGAATCTGGGGAAAGCCACACATTTTATACCACTCAGCATTCCCCTCAGTCTCCTGATAACAATGATACCTCACTTGTGTGGGTGAGTCAAGTGCCAGTGACAGGGAAGGGCCAAAAATAGGTATAGTTTGAGAGGGAACCAAAGCGGGTCCAAAAGGGCAGTTCTTTTTAATACGTTTTTAGGCTTACTCACCTTTGGGCACTTACAGAAGTGAGGTATCATTTTTATCAGGAGGCCCAGTGGAACGTTGGGTGGTAGGAAATTTGCGGTTTGTTTCTCTTTCTGGAAGACTATGGCACAACAATGAAAGGACTGCGTGACTTTAGTCACATTTTGAGGTTGCAAAGCATTGTGGGTAAGAAAATGGTGTAGGGTGGATGCAAGCATACCACCCTGGACTCCCCCAGATGTCTAGTTTTCAGAATTGTCTGGGTCTGGTAGGTTTTCCAGGTGGCAGCCTACCCAAGCCCAAAAAGTGCAGCTGTTCACCATTACAAGTGGGATGATACTGGGAGTTAGCTAAACTCTCCTGGCCTAATTTGTAAAAACAACATCCAACACAACCAAATATCCTCTTGCTTGCCATTGGAGTGAAGTGCTTTAGTCTACAGGGGAGCAGAAAGACTGTTTCCCTATTTTTGAGGGGCTGGGGGCATGCACATGCTGGGCAGACCCCAAGCCTACAAAAATTAATCCCTGGTGTCTAGTGGACGTTCTGCCACACCAGGGAGCAGATGGGGTAATTGCTCCCATCTTCCGATCCCAGGAGGTGGGAGGGGGGCAGAAAGACTGTTTCCTTTTCGGGTGGGGTGGCATGGACATGCCTATGTTGGGCAACCCCCCCCCCCCCAAGTACAAATAAAAAAAGTAATCCTGGGTCTCCAGTGGGCTTTCTACACCCTGGGAGGTAGATCGAGGAAATTGCACCCATTTCTCCCCCGGGGAGGGGGGGTAAGAAAGATTGTTTCCCTATTGGGAGGGAAGGGGTTACATGGCCATGCCCATGCTGAACAGACCCCACCAATACAAATAAAAAAAAAGTGATCCCTGGTTTCCAGTGGGCCTTCTACACCCGGGGGTGGGAAAGGGGGTTGATGAGGTAATTGTCTACCCGCAGGAAGGCAGAAAGACTGTTCCCATTTGTGTCTGGGGAGGGGTGGGGGTATTGGCATGCCCACTGTGGGCAGCCCCCTACCCCTCTTTTATGAAAAAAAAACCTCTCTGGTGTCCAGCTTTCTCTCCCCACCGGAAGATCCCCCGGGGGGCAGATCGGGCGTGATAACCCCAATCTGCTCCCCAGTGGAAGGCAGAAAGACTGGTATTAGTGATTGGGGGTAGGACAAAAAATCCCTGGTGCCTAGAGGGCTTTCTGTACCCCAGGGAGCAGATTTTGGACTATTGCCCCATCTGCCCCCGGTGGGGGGTAGAAAGACTGATTATGCCCTAAAAAGTAAGGGGGGAGCAAAAGCCCTTGCCCAAGGGACCTCTCCCCCTCTCTGGTGTCTAGTGGGTGGATCCCTGCTTGGAGATCGCCTTCTTGCAGTGCTCCCCAAGCCGGGATCCAATAGAGATTCTCCCCTTTCCAATGTTACCTCTCCCATCTGCCTAGGTGCTCGGGGGCTGAGATAGCCCCTTGAGCACAGAGGCAGAGAAAGTGAAATGAGCCAATTGCTCATTTCAATTACGTTTTCAGTGAAATTACGTCAGCGTGCCCTGCACGCTGCTCGTTATTTCACAAAAAACAAAAACAGCCTTGGGTGCTGTGAAAGCTCTTTCCCAGCACCTGAGGCTGTTTTTACAAAAAACAAATCCCTCTGCTGTGAACAGCAAAGGGATTTGGGACTCGTGTGATGAGGACGGAATGGTTCCATCCTCCGCACACAAGTGCCGGTGCACATGACTGAACCATTCCATAATGCGCACCAAAGGGTTAGGTGGGCCAGGAGGAGTTAGGCAAAGTAGAATTCTGTTCCAATTGATGTATAAATTAAGATAGATGAAATGGATTTTAGGAAAGTTTGGTTGTAGAAATCGACAGTGACAGGCAGAGTGAGTGGTTTGTGACACTAACCTGATTATAGAGGACTGTTGACAGGGGTGTAGCCTGGTCTGTAAGATTTGGTTGGGGGGGTGAGCTTCGAATTTACTGCAAATCATGCTGACGGAGCATGGGAAAATACATAATTTGAGGAGCAGAACAGGAGGGGGCTTAAGGGGCTGTGAGAAGGGATGGTAGTGCACATTGTTAGTGTTGCTTAAAAGACAAAGGCCCTCATTATGTCAATGGCAGTAATGACCGCATACCGCTGCGGCGACGGCCACCAAAACACCATCAACGCAGCTACCTACCATCTGCCATATTATGACTGTAGCCTGAATTCCACCAGAAGGCTGGCGGAATTCCAACTGCGCCCATGGCGGTGGATGGCGGTACGGTGGCGCTGCTGCCAGCAGCAGTGCCACGCCAGTAGACCACCGCGGACCGTATCATGACACATTATACGGCCTGGCCATGTTCCAATGGCGTTCCGTCTCCTGCCGGAGGGCCCCCTGCAATCAGGTAAGTCGGGTGCTCCGACAGGGGAGGGGGTTGGGGGGTGTTGTGTGTGTGTGAGGGGGTGTGGGTGTATGTTTGTGTGTGCGTGCATGCGGGTGTGTGGAATGCGTGTGTGCGTGCATGGTTGTGAGTGTTCGTGTATGTTGTGTGAATGCGTGTGCGCTTGTATGTATGTAAGTGTGTGTAGATGTGTGTGTGAATGGATGTATGCATGGGTGAATGTGGGTATGAGTGTATGTATGTGTGGGTATGAGTGAGTGTATGCGGTGGAGGGGTCTGGAGGGGGACGGTGGGGGAGGACTCTGGGGAGGGGCGCAGGGAGACCCCTATCAGTGACAGGAAAGGAATTCCCTGTCACTAATAGTGCCTACTGCCATGGTTTTCGTGGCGTTAAGGCAGCCACGAAAACCATGGCAGTAGGCGGGGTCATAATCCCACAGGTGGGACAGTGACGGCCACCTGGCTGGAGACTGAAGTCTCCACCCCAGCGGCTGTTACAGCCCTGGCGGACGGAGTGGTACCAAACCGCCAATGTCACATTTTGGGGAGGAATACCGCCAGCCTGTTGGCAGTACTTTTCTCCAAAATACCGCCATCCGCCAGGGTTGTAATGAGGGCCAATATGTTGTAAAATAACCATCAGTTTCAAGAACTTCAAAACAGAGAGGAGAAAGTGTGTGTATGTTTTGTTCTCTGTGTGTGCATGTAAATATTCTAGGTAAAATCACCATACCCGACTGAAAGCATCTGCACCCAACAATTTACTAGTGAATACATTTATTAGTGGGGGTGTAACACCATAAAACAGCCCCCCAAAACTACGCCCCTGACTGTTGGCCAGAGTGGGTGGTTGTCTGAGCAAGGTGCATGCAGTAAAGAAAGCAACACCTGGCTTCCCAACTGGAAACATTCTTGAAGAGCAGAACAAACTCTTCCAGCAGTCATGCATGAAGAAATACACTATTAATAGAACTAGGTGCCTGTGACTCAGGGCTATAACATGATTCAGTCGTTCTATACTGCAGCTACAGAAAGCTGTTAAGAATAATTGCCTTTAGACCAGTGCTTCCCATACTTTTAAGAACCCCAACCCAGATTTACAACATTCTTTTGAGAGCCACCTAGCTTTAATGGACATGAGGGATGATTTTTGAATGTAACTAAAGCATTGTGTGGTAATGCACTGTCATTTGCAGACAGCACATTTTCCATTAAAATAGTCACAAAGTTTTCACAGACATACCATTTAAATTATAAACTATATTGGACACAAATTATAATGTTTGGAAATCTGGTTTCAGTGAATATTTATCATGTGTTCATCACCAAGTAAATTGTCTTGATTTGTTTTCATCCTATTTAAATATTTGTTTCCATTACACTTCAGAATTATAAAAAAATATGTTTCATTTGTGCTTTACTAACTGCTGCATGTGTACAGGTAATTTACAGGTAGTTACATTTTGTTGTGTGTCACAAACAAATGCCATCCTGAGGTAGCCTTTTCTTTTATACTCCCTGCACCCAGCAAGATAGTCACATAATTCACTTTTCTTTCTCTGACGGCCAAGTGGGTGAAGCTTATAAACACCAATCCCATTATTAAAAACATAAACAGCAATTTGTCAAAAGACACATCATGACGTTTGACCTGTGTTTTTGAAACATAACAGATGTGAGAAGATAAATATAGAAGTTAAAGGCATCTTAATTCATTTCTTGGACTTTCACAACCCACAATGAATCATCTCACGAGTCACCAGTGAGTTGCGACCCACAGTTTGTGAAAAGTCCTATTACTTACCCGTCATCTTCATTACTCCTGACCTGTTTATCACTAGTGAGATGTTCTATCTCATGAACAGAAAGAAAGAGAACAGAGGAATGCTAGAGCAAGTGCCCTTTCCCATTCTGCTGGAGGCTACACAGGCAACACTTACCCAGCATTCCGCCTGAACTACCAAGACATTAGGACCAGGAGTGATGAAGATTACTGGTAAGTAATAAGACATTATCCACATGTCCCCCTTTCCTCTCCCCCTTCATCACTAGTGAGCATACCAAGGCAAATTCTCTGTCATTCATATGAAACAGAAGAAGGAGGAGAAAAACAGAATCAAGCACCTGATACCATCTGAATAATGCGGCACCGTAAGTGATTTATTCAAGACAGAAAGCAAGGGAAATCAAGAAGCAACAGAATGTAACACCCTCAACCCAAAGCTGGTATAATCACACAAAACATTCTGTAACCTGTAAGGTTTCACAAAAGTTTTAGGGGAATCCCAGGTAGCAGCCCTACAGATCTTTGAAATAGATACCCCTTTCAACTCCGCCAAGGAAGCCGCAATTCCCCGGTAGACTGGCCCTGAACCCCAGCCAGAGGAGACACTCCAAACACCAAGTAAGCCACAGAAATCAACTGTCTGATCCAGCGACTGATAGATAAAGAAGAAGCTTTATTCCCCTGAAAAAGGAACCAAACAATACGAAAAAAGAATCAGTCTTATGAAAAGACTTTGTCCTGTCCAAGTAACTAACAGGGCCTGACAAACATCTAACAGGGACCACTGAGGCTCAGAAACAGACTTATCCATCCTCTAGAGCTGGGACCAATGAAACTGAGAGGCCACCTTAGGAACAAAAGAAGGACCCAACAGGAGAGCTACTCCATCATATGAAAAAGACAAATAAAGCTCCAATACCAACAAAGCCCCCAGCTCCCAAATTCTCCACACAGAGGTTATGGCAACCAAAAGCACAACCTTGCGAAAGTTAATGTCCACCAATTCCAATGGTTCAAAAGGAGAAGACACCAACTCCCGCAGAGCCAAAGGCAAATACCAGAGAGGAAATAAAGGCTTCACCAAAGGCCTGGCCAGGGAGAACCTGTGCAACAAACGCATCAACAAGTCCTCAGCATCCGCCAACTTACCCCAAGGAGACCGGAAAGCACTGATAGAAGCTGTTAGAAATGGGGTCTCTGGTTGGCAGTCGGTTTGAACCCTGTCCAGGTAGGGACCCTCACTCTAGTCAGGATAAGGGAGATACCCACTCAGATAACCCCTGCTCACCCCCCTTGGTAGCTTGGCACGAGCAGTCAGGCTTATCTCAGAAGCAATGTGTAAAGCATTTGCACATAACACACAGTAATAAGTGAAAACTCTACAAAAGAATACCACACCAGTTTTAGAAAAATAGCCAATATTTGTCTATATGAATCAAGACCCAATACAATAAAAATCCAACATACAGTAATAAAAATATGAATTCTGCAAGATTTACTCAAAAATGCAGTTCCTTGAAGTCGATAGCTCCACCTGGAGCTATCACGGCGTCGTGATCAGCAAAATCGACAGTTCAGGCCGGCTGCGGCATTGCGGGCCAGCTACGATGTCGGGAAGACCCGCAAACAGTACCTTGGATTTGCAGGGCGTTGTGATCCTCGTGGTGAGCTCCGGAGAGCGGCGCCGCTGATGTCGCAGTGTCGGGTCCGGAGTCGGTGTAGGAGTCGTCTGGCCTTGAGGTCACACGCATTGCGGATCGAACTCCAGGCTGATGAAGTCAGGTACGCCGGCGTGGATGGCGTCGGGGCTGCGGTGCGAAGCGGGACGATGCGACGTGTGGTGCCCACACGTCACAGTGCAGGCAGCGGCTCGGTGACGGTGTCCAGTGGCGTCGGTGAGATCAGGGCTGCGGTGTGAAGCGGGCGGTGCGAAGTGTCCACAGGTCATGTTGCAGGCAGTGGTGTCATTGTTGCTGAAGCGCTGTCGTCGGTAGTCCCAAGCCAGCGGTGCGGGACGGGATGGTGCTTCGTGACCCTCACGAGCGGTGTCCACAGGCCATGGTGCAGGCAGGATGCCTGGTGATGACACAGGAGTCGACGGTGCTGGCGTCGGTGGACCGGGGCTGCGGTGTGGGACGGGACGGTGCTTTGTGTACCTTACGAGTGGTGTCCACAGGCCACCGTCCAGGCAGCGGCACCAGTGTCAGCATGAGCGTCCTCGTCAGGGATGCCCAGGCTACGGTGTGAGCAAGCAATGCTGGAGTGTGGGGCCCACAGGTCCCTATACTTTCGAGGGATTGTTGATACTAATTGCCGTCCCAAGCATGCCTGTTATCTATTGTTATGAATAACACTTATGTCAGGGGACCTTGTAGATCTGTATAAATACAACACACTTTTAGACAGATAATCAGAGGGATTCCGACCAGAGGGCATCGCCACCATCGCTGATACCGATGCTGCAGTCATCTTGACACTGATCCAGTCTTCGTATCCCTGCGGAGTCTGAGATAGAGACCTCATTCCAAGGTAACGAGGGTTGGGGGCTCCTCTCATGGACACGGTTTTGGCAGATTAGGTTTAACGAACCCAGCTCTTCCTTTTTTAGGTAGGAGGTTAGACCTACTCTCCTTAGGGTATTAGGGCTTATTCCATCTTTTACATATACATATATTTCTTTCATATATTGCATAATGGTGGGGGTCTTTATAACAATGACTCTCCTCTTTACAATACTGTTGCTTGGTATATTCATTATCCTAATCATTGCAGTTCATGCAACTTATCACAAATTGCAGTTATGTTGAATAAAAACTATTATAACTTTACTGCATCTGTGTTATTGCCTTTGTTTGTATGAGACATAATAAATCTGTGAGAAAAGGGTAATTTCCGTTTAACCACGACAACCCTGAGATATTGTATTTTGAGACCATGCGTAAGCGACTGCTACAAATCACTTTTTACTATTGTGTTTTTGGTGAGGTACTGCTAGTAAGCCGGTAAGGTTTGGACAACAGTTACAAATAGTTGTAGGAAGAGACTTAGGGGGTTATTCCAACTTTGGAGGAAGTGGTAATCCGTCCCAAAAGTGACGGTAAAGTGACGGATATACCACCAGCCGTATTACGAGTCCATTATATCCTATGGAACTCGTAATGCGGCTGGTGGTAAATCCGTCACATTTGGGACGGATTACCACCTCCTCCAAAGTTGGAATAACCCCCTTAGTCACCTACAAACTAAAGTACTGTCATCCTGAAACCAGCAGTCTTGCTCAGAGCAAGAGTCCAAACTACGACATGGCGCCACCAACGATGGTGTTTAGGCACTAATTTACGGTTACCCTGACTATCACTGTCTCACAGACAACAGGTACCCTCAGTACCATTAAACGGAGACGTCCGTGGTCTTTGGGAGAATCCTCCTCAGCCCAACAGGTGACTCCTAAATAGGCTGTAGGTTGTTCGAGCTCGAACTCACAAAAGGAAAAAACTTCCCCTATTTTGGTGTTCCGTTTCTCTAACCAACTATGGCTAATACCATAGACATTCCTGCGAATGCTAGACATGCACTTACACAACATTTATTGGCACATGGCCTTACAGAAGAGGGCGGGAAAGTTACTTTGATTATAGAAGCAACTGAAGCATACCAAACAGAAACATTTTACTGTTGGGTTGCCTTTCCTGAGGCTGACCAACGAACGCACACATTTCACACTTATGACATTGCGGACGTACCCGTAAGGTACGAAGCATACCAGTATCATGAAATTTCGCTCACATATCAGGAGCATCAAAACTGGTTTGAAGGTGCCCTACCACATATACTGCGGCGGGTGAGGCTAGGTCCTTTAAGTAATGAATGGCCTACGTGGCCTATGTTTGCCACATATACACCTCACCCAGGCATACAGACTATGCCGCTTGTAGATTTAAGGATATTATATAATGAATTAGTGGCATTATATAGACGATTGGTCCAGTTCGTAATGCGAACATTGAACACTACACCAGCGCGTCCAGCACCGCCAGTAGCTGGTGGATATCAATTGGCTACTGGGATTAATCCACAAACGGTGCATACCATTATGGGTAAAGTGCCCTCGGATCGAGAAAAAATACCGTTCTGGATTGCTCAGAAAACAAATCAGCTGGAAGCTGTGTTCCCCCATACGGGGCCACAGGAGAAACATAGATTGCTCACTATGTGCTTGCCATTCGGGATGGTTCCCTCGGTTGATGAATGTGCCACTTGGGGTACAGTCTTCGCTGCCGTTTATACTACCACGCATGGTACCCCTACACTGGCCAATTTGGCGGAAGTGTTGAAACAAATACAGAATGAGCATGGGGCTGCACCGGCCCTAGATCTGGGGATGAAATTAATGCGTAACTTTGACGCCGTCTCCTCGATAATATTGAGTAATATTAAAGGGGAAGCAGTAGCACTGTCGATACGCCAGCGTCTCTGGGAAACTCCACATCAGGAACAAGAGAGACAGCTACCGAAAATAATCTCGGATACCTGTACTAGTATAGGACGGGATGGGCTGGGAGCCAAACCTAAAAAATTGGACATACCGAGTACCACCCATAAGGAAGGTACAAGGCAAGCACTAGAGGGGTCTAAAAAGCGCTGGGACAAACAAAAGGATATCAAGGATTGGAGAAACAAAAGAGCTGATTCTCCTCATCCGGAGTACTCCGAAAGGAGATATATTTTCAGAAATAGGGATAACATTAGAACTCCAGACAGATATACTGATTCACGTCCTTCTCGTTCCTTTCAGGACGCACCGGATAGACGTAGCGAGAGAGGGGGCCGTCAAGATCGACGTCCGGAATACGTGAAAGAAAAGAAAGACTCGCCACAGTCTACTGTTAAAAAAGAAGAAAAGACTCCTCAACAAAAGCCACAATTTAAAAAGAAAAAAGTGGCAGCACTGACAGTTAAAAATGCCAGTAGTATTGAGAACACTGTTGAGGAACAAGAGGTGGGCGGTGACTCTGTTGGACAGCGCGGCAGAGGTCACGATATGTCGCCAGGATCTGAAAGATCATCTGGATGCGACAGCAACTAGCGATTATATCGCAGTTGAAACGGCGGAAGGCTGCGTTCTCCCACCCGATCGGGTTTATGATTTAACAATTCAGATAGAGGGAGACGTGGAACGCATTATTAGTGTAATATTTTGGGATGAACTTACTAGTGATATCCTGTTGGCCGAGAGAGACTGGCCACCTGAACATGTCCGCATGCTCCCACAGGGGGAAGATGTCATTTTGCCTTCTTCTCCGATCTTGTTCCGGAGGCAGACAAACAAGCCTATGCTGCTGAATGGGCTTTAGCACAGGCACCTGCATTATACCGTAATCATGTAGGATGGGACAAGGACTCTCCTTGTCATGTTATTCCCGTTCGGTCTACACCACACCCGCAGCCACAATACCCTGTTAAACATGAAGCAAAAGCTCCAGTGACGGAGATACTGTCACAACTTGAATACCAGGGAGTAATTGAGCCCTGTACATCAGCAATGAATAATCCGCTATTTCCCGTTGCGAAACCTGATCATTCATATAGAATAGTGGTTGATTATAGGCACTTGAATAGTAATGCTCGCACTTATGCTATACAAAATTCACACAGCACAGCGCTAATTAATAATATAGTGCGTAAAAAATACAAAACTACATTGGATATATCTAATGTTTTTTTCTGCCAGAATTTAGCACATGAAAGTAGAGACCTAAGTGCATTTTCCTATGGTTCTCAGAAACGCTTTTGTCGTTTACCACAAGGCTATAAAAACAACCCGTAGGGGAGACCAGGGTTGCGGTGCGAAGCGGGGCAATGCGACTCCATGTGGCGTTGGCAGGTCGGAGGCCAGTGGCGTCGTGGGTGGCGCTGTGGTTTCCCCTCTTGAACAACACAAAACACACAGTTCCTCGTGCTGCAGGTCGAGGAAACTGAAGTCTTTGGTGTCCCTGAGACGCCCAACAGGAGGCAAGCTCTACTCCAAGCCCTTGGAGAATTTTCTCAAGCAGGACACACAGCAAAGTTCACCCGTTGCACTCTTTTCAGGCAGAAGCAGCAACTGCAGGCCAGTCCAGCAAAGCAACACAGCAAAGGGACAGTACTCCTCCTTCAGCTCTTCTCCTGGGCAGAGGTTCCTCTTGATTCCAGAAAGATTGTAAAAGTCTGGGGTTTTGGGTCTTCTTCTTATACCCAATTCTTCCTTTGAAGTTGGCAAACTTCAAAGCAAAGTCTCAAGTGTTCCTTGTCCAGGCCAGGCCCCAGACGCACACCAGACTGCATTGTGTGAGAGCAGACACTGTCCTTTTAGGTGTGAACGACCACTCCTCCCACCTCTCTAGCTCAGATGACACATCAGGATATGCAGGCTGCACCCGCCCCCTTTTGTGTCACAGTCTAGAGAGGTGCAAAACAGCCCAACTGTCAAACTGACCCAGACAGGCAATCCACAAACAGGCAGAGTCACAGAACAGTTTAAGCAAGAAAATGCCTACTTTCTAAAAGTGGCATTTTCAAACAGACAATTTAATAACCAACTTCACTCAAAGATATATTTTTAAATTGTGAGTTCAGAGACCCCAAACTCTACATTTTTATCTGCTCTCAGAGGGAATCCGCGCTTTAAGGATATTTAAAGGCAGTCCCCATGTTAACCTATGAGAGAGATAGGCCTTCCACAGTGAAAACTAATTTGGCAGAATTTCACTGTTAGGACATATAAAACACACTAGTATATGTCTGACCTTAAACATACACTGCACCCTGCCCATGGGGCTACCTAGGGCCTACCCTAGGGGTGCTTTACATGTAGTAAAAGGGAAGGTTTAGGCCTGGCAAGTGGGTACACTTGCCAAGTTGAATTGGCAGTTTAAAACTGTGCACACCGACACTGCTGTGGCAGGTCTGAGCCATGTTTACAGAGCTACTACTGTGGGTGGTATAACCAGTGCTACAGGCCCACTAGTAGCATTTGATTAACAGGCCCTGGGCACCTCTAGTGCCTTACCAGTAAATCAAATATGCCAATCATAGATAAACCAATCAACAATACACTTTACACAGAGAGCATATGCACTTTAGCACTGGTTAGCAGTAGTAAAGTGCCCAGAGTCCTAAAGCCAACAGAAACAGGTCAGAAAAAATTGTAGGAAGGAGGCAAAAGGACTGGGGATGACCCTGCAAAAAGGGCCATTTCCAACAGAAGCTTTCTAGGTGGAGACCCCTAGACATTTCTCAAAACCTTCCCATAAAAACTGCAAAACACCACTCAACTGACAGTCCAGCGGAGACAGTTAGATTGGCGTACACCAACACTGGAAACTACCCCAATGCCGCCCACAAGAACGCAAAGTGGAAGGCTTGTGGGAATTCTAGATGGCCACAACTAAGAGATGGGGCAAACCTTTTCTGTGCAAACCTCACCTCTCAACTTCCAGACCGACAGACAAAGTAATTGAAAAGAAAGGAAGGAGGTGGACATAAACAGGGTAGGGGAGCATGGGATCATCCAAGGACGCTGAATCACCAGCTTAAGCCGTGGAAACCATGACCTCTGGGGCCAAAAAGGAAACACCACTATCATCATCCTGGCCTCCCCCGACAACCTGGCCAACAGAGGAGAGATCAAAGACACCGGAGGAAAGGCATACTGCAGAATATCCAGTCATGGGAAGAGTCAACGTATCCACCCCCAGGCTCCCTTCTGATGACCTCAAGAACAAAATCTGGGAACCTGGTCATTGATCTGTGAAGCAAAGAGGTCGAGAAAAGGCACACCAGACCTCTTGCACAACTGATGAAACACCTCGCTGGTCAATGACAGTTCCTGAGAAGGAGGAAACAACCTGCTGAGAGAATCTGCCAACCCATTGTCCACCCCTCTTGCATGAACCACAATTAGCGAGTGTAGGAATTGTTCACCCTACTTAAAAATCTGGGTAGCCACTGCATTGAGAGACTGTGACCGAATACATTCCTGTTTCGTGAGGTAGGCCACCATAGCCTGATTGTCCCATTTGACCACCAGACTGCAACCCACCAGAGAAGACCTGTAATCCATCATAGCCCTGTACATGGCCATGAGTTTCCTCCAAGTGGAAGAGTGCCTTCTGTCCTGGAGTGACCATCTCATCTGAAAAGACCTGTCCCCAGCATAGCTCCCCACCCCCCACCCCCCACCAGAGGGAGCTGGAATCAGTTGCAAGCACCAAAGGTGGATCCTGCTGAAGAAACATCCCCTGAACCAGGGTGGCAGGCCAGGCCTACCACCGCAGGACCTCTACCACTCCATCACCGGAACCACATAGTCAAGATCCCTAGACATAGGATTCCAAAAAGTGTGAAGATGAGCAGGGGACGGAGATGGAATCTAACTTAGGGCACTGTGAAAACTGCTGCCGTCATATGCCCCAACAACCTCAACCACTGGCTCACAGGTAGGGAAGGACAACCCATGGCGTGCAAGGCCAATGACCTCAGGACCACCACCCTTGGTCCTGGAAGGAACACCTGGTTGAGATCCAACCGAAAACAGGCCTGATGAATGTCAGATCCTTGGAAGGAACCAGCTGGTATTTGGCCTGATTGATGCCTGAACCTGAGAGCAGACCAAGTCCAGATCCTGAAGCAGTTGGGATTTCATAGGGGCATGCAACAGCTCATCATGCAGGTATAGGTACAGGTGGACCCCCTACAGATGAAGAAATGCCACTAAGAGAGACACCCCTTTCGTGAATACCTAGGGCACTGATTTCAGCCCAAAAGGCAACACCAAGAACTGAAAAGGTCAACCTCTGATGCAAAGTCTCAGATACTGTTGGTACAGTTGGATGAATAGGGACATGATAGTACGCATCCTGCATACACAACATACACATCCAATGATCCTTGAGTACCAGAGGTATGACCCTCTGAAGAATTTCCATCTTAAATGGCAATGTCATCACAAATTTGTTCAGGGCTTTCAGGTCCAGCTCTAGACGTAAACTCCCAGTTGACTTCTGAAAGAGAAAAGTTATGGAATAAAATCCCTTCCCCAACTCTGCCTGTGTGATCTCCATGATGACAACTTTCAGGAGGAGCGAGTCCGACCCTTAAGAAAGGGCGAGGCGTTTTTCAGCCCTTGAATGCCAAGAAGAGGGCCTTATACCAGAGGAATCTAACAGAGTGGAGAACTCAACCCAGTAACCTTCCTGTAGGACGTCCAACACCCAGGCACCTGAAGTAGATGCCTCTGGGACAGGAAAGAGCCACTGAAGATCTCCCCCTATAGCCTTCTGCTGGGATGCTACCACACAGTCAGGAGTGAGGCTTTGGAGGTGACTTGGCTTTCTTGTCTCTATTATTCCAGGCCTGAAACCTTCCCTGCTGAGGCAATCTCCTTGATGGCTGAGGAACGGGTGATTTGCACTTAAGAGACAGTTTATCAGAAGTTGGCTGCTTCAGGAAGGAAGAAGGTTTCTTCTCTTTGAACAACTTGTGAAGTTTTTCCTCAAGTTCAGCCCCAAACAATTGAGTCACCTGAAAAGGAAGCCAAAGAGCTGAAGCTTTTTGAGCAGAATCAGTGTTCCAGTCCTTCAACACCAAATTCTGTTGGGCCGGAATACAAGCACCCCCAGACAGGGCAGCAGTTGTGACTACATCAAAGGAGATGTGACATAGATATTCGACCTGATGCTCGAAGAGCACCAGTAACCCAGCACAATCAGAGCCATCCACCATTGGAGGGGGATGAGGAGCAATCCCAAGTAGAATAGGAAGAGGGTTCTATATGCCTTCTGTTCCTCGTATGCTTCTCCAGCCTTCAGACAGAATAGAAGCAGAAAATGCACAAAAACACGCAGCCATGCAGAAACAGCAACCTGGACTCAGTCCAGCATCAAACAGCTATGCAGTACTTACATATAGCCGGGGTTCAAAGGCTCCACTTCCCACTGCATTGAGTAGCCATCGGCTAATGCATGACCCCAACACTGACCAATGGTGCATGCATGGCTTCGCATAACCCAGAGGCCAGGTGCTGAGTCCCAGGCAAGGACGGGACAACACCCAACAGTGCAAGCCCGTCCAGGCCAGAATGTGTCTCCAGGCAAACCTTACAGTCCAGGAGATGCGCCTTCTCCCCCTGTTGGTATGTTCACCCAGCTGACACGCCAACCGGCCTCCAAAGAAGAAAACGAGTCACCAAAACCCTTCCATTCCTTTCATCCTGCGCAGGACAGAAAAAGAATAGGTGGAATGTGGGCAAGTGCTGCCTTTGTAGCCTCCAGCAGGAGGGGAGGGGCACTGGCATTCCTCTGTTCTTTTTTGTTCTGTGCGTGAGACAGAATATCTCACTAGTATGAAGGGGCTGAGGATAGGGGTATCTGGGAGTAATGCTGCTTTAGACTGTGATTGTAATTGTATTTCTACAGTGCTAACTACCCTTGACGAGGCATTGAAGAGCTCTGCACCGGGCAGCTGCTGCTCTGGAACCCAAAGCTAGTGGTTAGACCAGTGTTATTGGTTATTATTAGTTGTTTATTGGGATTAGTCTTGTGCACTCAAGCAAACCATTCCATACATTCATTCCAGTTTCTTTGTTACGGATTACCTTACTAGGAATTAGGTGTGATTATTATTGGAGACCTGGGAGGGGTGTGAGCTCCTTCAGATGGTTGGTGGGGATAGCAGATGAGTTTGATGGGATTAGGCATTGTTAGGATGCAGGGGTATGACTCAAAGAAGGAGCGTTGTCTGATTAGGGCATTAAATGGTAATACTCTGCTGAGGGGTTTCACTGCTAAGTACCTCTCCCACCATCAAGGGCCGAGTCACAGTCAGGTGCATATTAGGAGACTGTTCGGGTCTGGCAACATGTGAGTAATATATATTTTTAAAATTCTTTTTATTGAACAATTGCTCAGTATACAGCAAATGCAAGTGATGGATCATGGGCACAGTCACACAGTAAGGCAGCGTCACTCCTCCCCAGTCTGCGCAGACACATTCTAAAGTAGTACGATTTCTGTAATTTCCTTAATTTGACTAAACGTAAATGGGTTTGTTTTGCAACTTCTCTGGGGCTCTGCACTGCTTCAACTCAGTTGGAGTATTATGGTTTTTAATAACATTGCCCACAAATTCACTATGTGAAGACACACACACTAAGGGGGTCATTCTGACCGCGGCGGACGGCGGTCACCGCCCGCCACGCGGTTCCCGCCGAAAGACCGCGGCGGTCATTCTGGCTTTCCCACTGGGCTGGCGGGCGACCGCCGAAAGTCCGCCCGCCAGCCCAGCGGGAAACACCCTTCCCACGAGGACGCCGGCTCAGAATTGAGCCGGCGGTGTGGGAAGGTGCGACGGGTGCAGTTGCACCCGTCGCGAATTTCAGTGTCTGCTAGGCAGACACTGAAATTCTTTTTGGGGCCCTCTTACGGGGCCCCTGCAGTGCCCATGCCATTGGCATGGGCACTGCAGGGGCCCCACGGGGCCCCGCGGCACCCCCTACCGCCATCCTGTTCCCGGCGGGAGAACCGCCAAGAACTGGATGGCGGTAGGGGGTGTCAGAATCCCCATGGCGGCGGAGTGCGCTCCGCCGCCATGGAGGATTCTCAAGGGCAGCGGAAAGTCGGCGGGACACCGCCGACTTTCCGTTTCTGGCCGCGGCTGAACCGCCGCGGTCAGAATGCCCAGGGGTGCACCGCCAGCCTGTTGGCGGTGCTACCGCCGACCTCCGCCATGGCGGTAATTACCGCCAGGGTCAGAATGTGAGTAATATATATTTTTAAAATTCTTTTTATTGAACAATTGCTCAGTATACAGCAAATGCAAGTGATGGATCATGGGCACAGTCACACAGTAAGGCAGCGTCACTCCTCCCCAGTCTGCGCAGACACATTCTAAAGTAGTACGATTTCTGTAATTTCCTTAATTTGACTAAACGTAAATGGGTTTGTTTTGCAACTTCTCTGGGGCTCTGCACTGCTTCAACTCAGTTGGAGTATTATGGTTTTTAATAACATTGCCCACAAATTCACTATATGAAGACACACACACTAAGGGGGTCATTCTGACCGCGGCGGACGGCGGTCACCGCCCGCCACGCGGTTCCCGCCGAAAGACCGCGGCGGTCATTCTGGCTTTCCCACTGGGCTGGCGGGCGACCGCCGAAAGTCCGCCCGCCAGCCCAGCGGGAAACACCCTTCCCACGAGGACGCCGGCTCAGAATTGAGCCGGCGGTGTGGGAAGGTGCGACGGGTGCAGTTGCACCCGTCGCGAATTTCAGTGTCTGCTAGGCAGACACTGAAATTCTTTTTGGGGCCCTCTTACGGGGCCCCTGCAGTGCCCATGCCATTGGCATGGGCACTGCAGGGGCCCCCAGGGGCCCCGCGGCACCCCCTACCGCCATCCTGTTCCCGGCGGGAGAACCGCCAAGAACTGGATGGCGGTAGGGGGTGTCAGAATCCCCATGGCGGCGGAGTGCGCTCCGCCGCCATGGAGGATTCTCAAGGGCAGCGGAAAGTCGGCGGGACACCGCCGACTTTCCGTTTCTGGCCGCGGCTGAACCGCCGCGGTCAGAATGCCCAGGGGTGCACCGCCAGCCTGTTGGCGGTGCTACCGCCGACCTCCGCCATGGCGGTAATTACCGCCAGGGTCAGAATGACCCCCTAAATGTCTCTGTCTGATTCATGATCTTGCTCCAAACTTTCATTAAATCTAGAAAACAGTCAGACAACATTATCTAGTGCCAGAATTCAAAGGCTTGTGATTGATTGAACCAGTCTCAGCCTTTCGTACAAGGAGCTGATAACAAAGCAAAAAAAGGATAGACCATAACCCTTCACACCACCATAATTCCCTACTTGATGAGTGATGACAGCACAGAGCTGTATGGGGCGTTTCTCAATGTTGGCTCGGGTGACATGCCATTTATTGTTCATGTACTTGCTTGGGATTTTGTATCAGGGGCTCTTCAGAGGTATGTATCTCTACTGTAGGGGATGCTGCTTTAAGTCTTTAGTGAACCTGAGCTTATGTGACAAGATGGCTGGGACACAACTTTCCATCCATGGACTTTGCAGTTCCATATCATTGTCATCAGCTGTGTTACCCAATAGGCTCAAATAAATGAACCAAGGCTGCAACTCCCAGAATGCATTGATATGTAAAAGCAAAGTTCATGAATTGAAAAGGGTCCTGGTGACATGGGATTATCTGATCATCCGACCCAAGCTCCACTGGTCTTCAGATATGTTAGCGTTTTTTAAGCAAGATACTCTTTTTCTTGTTAGCCAATTTACAGAATTTAGCATAGTTCCTCTCTTCATGGGAAATCTATGAATTATTTGCTGGTCAATAATAATAGCAGTTCATCCGGTAGACTTTAATTGTGGCACCTCACATTTAACCACAATTATTGAAGTGGAGATAGGGCCGCAGGCCGATTACGCCTCCCTGGAGGATTGGGAGGTTGGGGGAGTGGTGTCCAATGTGTGCAAGTAATCCCTCAATGGTTGCAAAATATTCCTCGGTCTAGATGTTGGAGTTTTTAGCGATGCAAAAGGTTTGCTGGTGTTATCGCAATATGTCAGGCTTGCTAGCCATTTTGTAGTGGTAGGTGTGTGTTTGGTGCCCCAGAAGAGTGCTATCTCCTGCTTGGCCAGTAAAAGGTAAACAGCTGTGAGGCATCTTATAGGTTTTGGTATATCTCCTATTTAGCCTAAGAGGGCCAGTAGTGGATCAGGACGGAGGGGCAATCCCACAATTTGTGATAGTCGGTCAAACAAATCACATCAAAAGCGACTGATAATAGGACACGTCCATGTCATGTGTGTGAAGTCAGCAAGAGGCGCACAGTACTTAAGGCAGGTGGGGGAACGGGAAGGCTCAATATGAGCTATGTCACTTGATGTAATGTGAACACTCCGCAGGAATTTAAAATTTATTAATTTATGACAATGGCTGAAGGAGACGAAGAGACTGATTTCCTAGGATAGGGGTCATCCCAAGTCTGCTTCCCAGGATTCCCAGAGACAGGGAGGGGGTCAATGCATGCTTGATATAGTTTGGAAAAAAGTCACGCTCTGGATTCTGCCATGATGACCAAAGTGAAAGGGATGAATCCACCGGGGCTGCCGGATAGGTGGGGTAACATGTGCGCAATGCGCCCTGTAGGCGACAAAGCACGAAGTGCTGCAAATGAGTGCATTGTTAAAGCGTGCATCCACTGTGCGCAAAAATATGTGGTCATCGGGAAATGCGTCACCTAATGTGTGGATATTGAACAGTTGTAGGGTTTGCTGAACAAGCGCTTCCTGCGTGATATGTAAAAATTGATTATTTATCAGCGTCACTGCTGAAGAATATAGGCCCTCATTACAACATTGGTGGTAAAAGCCGTTTACTGCAGTGCAGAAGACCGCCAACACACCGCCGCAGCAGCGGAATTCTGCCACGGTCATTATGACCCACAGCTTGGAAACCGCCAAAATTTAGACACCCACACAAGTCCGCCACACCAAAGGTCAGTGATAAACTGGCGATAACAAAACCTCCACTGTCACGCCAACAGAAATACGCTCACACTATCACGACCCACGAATCCACGCGGAGGTCTTTCAACCGCAGTATTCCATTGGCAGTACACACCGCCGCGCTCAAAATACACACACATTTACAAAACACAACCACATTGGACAATTCCAAATACACACACCTGATACACATACACACATCACTCCCACACACCCAATACAATATAAAACACACACCCACATCATCCACAAACCCCTACGACAAAAATCCCAAAAGAAGGCCAGAGAGAGACACTACAAACTACAACCAAGCATCCACAGGCAGACAATACCATCACCCACATAACTTCCACACACCTCACACAACACACCACTAAATATCACCCCACACATCACAACACACACCACACCCACACATCACCCACACCACCCCATGGCACGGCAAAGACACCCCAGGTTCTCTGAGGAGGAGCTCAGGGTCATGGTGGAGGAAATCGTCTGGGTAGAGCCACAGCTATTCGGATCACAGGTGCAGCACACCTCCATTGCTAGGAAGATGGAGCTATGGCGGAGAATAGTGGACAGGGTCAACGCAGTGGGACAGCACCCAAGAAATAGGGATGACATCAGGAAAAGGTGGAACGACCTACAGGGGAAGGTGCGCTCCGTGGTATCAAGACACCACCTTGCGGTTCAGAGGACTGGCGGCGGTCCCCACTTCCTCCCCCACAACTAATAACATGGGAGGAGCAAGTCTTGGCTATTCTGCATCCTGAGGGCCTCGCAGGAGTAGGTTGAGTAATGGACTCTTGTAAGGCAATTCTTTACTACTATATCCCCCACCCTACCTGCATGCCATCACATACCCCCACCTTCGCCCTCACCCCCATCACTCCAACTCCTCACAAATGTCCCAATATCACAAACCACACATCACAACACCAAGCACTGCATGAAACAACAAAGCATGGACACCCATCACCAAAGCATGGCCACTGCACATACCCATACACTCCCCTAAACCATCATCACACAAGGTCCCACACAGGAATGCAAGCACTGGGGTACACAGCCACCCACCCATTGCACACCATGGCACACATAGATGCAATAATCATGCTTTTATACTCCTGCAGGACCCCTACCCAATGTCACCGCACAGGAGGGTCCAGACATGTCCACACCACCAACAGAAGAGGCCCACTGTGATGACAGCAGCTCTCTCCAACTGGATCTAGATGACCAGCCCAGCCCATATGGGACCTCGGACAGTTGGTTCCCCTGACACAGTCACAGGCCACCACAGAGCTTCCCCCCTCTGGAAACACCAGCACAGCACCCACCCAGCGGGCCCATACCTCTGTCTCCATGACACGTCAATCAGCAGTGTGTCCACCACTACAGGGAACCCAGGCTAACCCACCACCCCAACAACAACAGGGACCTGGGGGCAGTGGCAGTGGGCACACACGATCCAGGGGACAGAGGCTCAGGGAAACAGGGAAACTGGGAGGGCTGCTGTGCGACATGGGGAGGACAGGCCCAGGGAACCCACTCTCCACGAGGCCCTCTCCAACATCATGGGAGCCTACCATCATTCCCAGGAGACGATGGCAACGGTACTGGCCAAGTTTCAGGAGACCCAGCGACTGCAGGAGGAAAGGTATTTGGGCTTCAGGGAGGAACTCAGATCCATCAATTTCACCCTGGGCACCATCGTAGAGGTGCTGAAGGAAGTCCTCAACACCAGGAGGGACACTGTGGCACAACAAGGGGCCCCTGACACTAGCATGGACGATGAACTGCCCACCACCTCCGCCGGCGCTAGTGGACAGGAGGCACCGCCACAGGACCACCACACCAGCACCCCACCCCCTGCAGAGGGAGAACCACCCCGCAAACGGTCCCTGAGATCCAGGACAAAGACAGAGAACAATGCCAAGACCCCGCCAAGAAATGAGACCGCCCTGAATGTCATCCTTTTGTCCCACCTTGTCACCCTGTCCATCCTCAAACTGCCCCAGCTCCACTTCCTATGCTCCTTTGGACAATGCACCTGTGAAACTAATAGACTGGACTCTGTCATGGACATTCCTCCACCATCACCCCTCACCATTTTACACCCCCCTCCACTATGTAGCACTTAAATAAACACCCTTAAAGCACAAAACAATCTGGAGTCTGTCTGTGATTTCGAAATGTTGTTTTAGCAATTACAGTGACAAAATGCTCTTTCAATTGTAATGTCAACATACCTATGTCACACAGCTCTAGTCCATGAGGAAACAAAGCAGACAGTGGGACCCACATCTGTGAAATCGTAAGGGAAAGTGACAACTCAGTGACCATACATTGGGTGAAAAGGACAGACAGTAGAGAGGTAGTAGTGTTAAAGTACATGTAGTAGGCAGGTTTGTATTCTTACCTGTGTCTCACTGGAAGTATTGCAGGATCACAGAGTCCCTGTTGCCGACGTCCTCTTCTTCTGCTTCCTCTTCTTCGCTGTCCACAGGCTCCACAGCTGCCACAACACCTCCATCTGGACCATCCTCCTTCAGAAAAGGCACCTGTCGTCGCAAAGCTAAGTGGTGAAGCATACAGAAGGCCACGATGATCTGGCACACCTTCTTTGGTGAGTAGAATAGGGAACCACCTGTCATATGGAGGCACCTGAACCTGGCCTTCAGGAGGCCGAAGGTCCGCTCTAATATCCTCCTAGTTCGCCCCTGGGCCTCATTGTAGAGTTCCTCTGCCCTTGTCCTGGGATTCCTCACTGGGGTCAGTAGCCATGACAGGTTGGGGTAACCAGAGTCACCTGTAAATGGCGAGGGACAACTGTTAGACACACACTAACCTGTAGGGATATCCCACGACCCAGACAACTATTTCCAACAATTTTGTTCCAGGTGCTCACCTAATAGCCACACACGGTGCCTCTGGAGTTGCCCCATCACATAAGGGATGCTGCTATTCCGCAGGATGTAAGCGTCATGCACTGAGCCAGGGAATTTGACATTAACATGGGAGAGGTACTGGTCGGACAAATACACCATCTGCACATTCATCGAATGGTAACTCTTCCGGTTTCTGTACACCTCTTCACTCCTGCGGGGGGGACTAAGGCCACATGTGTTCCATCAATGGCATCTATGATGTTGGGGATATGTCCAAGGGCATAGAAGTCACCTTTCACTGTTGGCAAATCCTCCACCTGAGGAAACACGATGTAGCTCTGCATGTGTTTCAGCAGGGCAGACAACACTCTGGACAACACGTTGGAAAACATAGGCTGGGACATCCCTGATGCTATGGCCACTGTTGTTTGAAATGACCCACTTGCAAGGAAATGGAGTACTGACAGCACCTGCACTTGAGGGGGGATTCCTGTGGGATGGTGGATAGCTGACATCAGGTCTGACTCCAACTGGGCACACAGTTCCAGGATTGTGGCATGATCAAGCCTGTAGGTGATGATTACATGTCTTTCCTCCATTGTCAACAGGTCCACCAGCGGTCTGTACACCGGAGGATGCCGCCATCTCCTCACATGTCGCAGCGGACGGTGCCTATGAAGGACAACAGCGAGCACAGAGTCAACCAACTCAGAGGTACGTAAACACAGCTTACTCAGAAAACCATTCATAACCCGAATTTTGCCTGTATGAGTGTTGAGCCAAGGCCTAGGTATGTGTGATTTATATGCAGTTATAAATCAAGCCATGTGGGCCCCTGAAATGGCGGCTGCCTGACCTGTAAAGTGGGACAATGGGATGTGAGGTAACTGCGCTGGCGTTGTACACCGTTGCGGTAGGCGGTTGAAGACAGCGGCACAATTCTGCATTGGTTAACATTGGACCCTATGGATCCCAGGAGCCAATGACGATGTATGCCGGCGGTGACGGTACGCACTGCCACGGACGTGACCGCCATTTTCTATCTATTCAATCACTCGATACCTGATCTTTGACAGGCGAGGACCTACACTGCAAGTGCTGCTGTGACCTCAGTCTGGAAGAGACAATGGCTCGTGCGTCTGGGGAAAGGGCCCCTGCCTTCACCACGGAGGAGTTGGAGAAACTTGTGGATGGGGTCCTCCCCCAGTACACGCTACTCTACGGTCCTCCAGACAAACAGGTAAGTACACTGGGAGCATGCTGTATGGACAATGCCTGTGTGGAGTGTGGTGGATGAAAGAGGGGGGGGAATGATGCGTGCATGAAACGACGGTGAGTGCATGTGCCACATGTCAAGGGTAGGGATGCGGGCCAATGACTGTGACGGTGCAGTTGGTAATAACTTCTCTGTGCAATTCCTGTAGGTCAGCACCCACCAGAAGAAGGATATTTGGCATGCCATCGCCAAGGACGTCCGGTACCTGGGGGTCTATCACACACATGCAGACATACCAACATCCACTGCCTCCACTGTGTCCCCTCCTCCTCATCTCCCTCCTCCCTCCGTGTCTCATCTCCACTCACACCTGCATGCACTACATCTACAGCCACTACGTCCATCACCAGCACACCCACCACCACACCCGCTCACGTGCAGTCACCACCCCACTACCTTTCATACATCCCCTGTGTCCTCTCCCAGTGTGTCTGTGACACCACCTACCAAGGTACACAAACGCAGCCACACACCCACCCAGCAGCCATCCACCTCACGACAGCCTCCAGCGCATGCACCTTCACCCAAAGTCACCAAACGTACACCTCCTACAACCACAATCTCTTCCTCCACTCCCAAACCCCCTCCAGCTACCCGTCCCAGTGTTCCTAAGAAACTTTTCCTGGCCACCCTTGACCTCTTTCCCTCATCTCCCCCACCCCGTCACTCTCCTAGGGCCTGACTCTCCAGGTCCCAACCTAGCACCTCAGCCACAACATCTCCGGGACCAGTGGTGCCAGTAGTCACCGGATTCTGGAGTGCACCAGGCAGCAGGGCAGCCAGTGTAGCAAGGAGCCACAGCACGGACAGTCCCCCACCTCTCAAGCATCAAAATTTGGCCAGTGCCCGGCGGGAGAGGGGGAAGACAACAGACAGCAAAGCCGCTCCCAGGGGCACAGGTGGGAGTGTGGAGTCAACAGCGACACCTTCCAAGGTGGGGAAGGGGCACAAGAAACCCAGCAAGTCTGGGAAGATCACCACGGCGGAGAAGACCGCCAGCAGCCCCGCTGGTCCAGACAGAACCACCAGCTGCAGCACCGCTGGTCCAGACAGAGCCGCCAGCAGCCCCGCTGGCCCAGAGAGGACTGCCAGCAGCAGCCCCGCTGGCCCAGAGAGGACCGCCAGCAGCCCCGCTGGCCCAGAGAGAGGACCGCCAGCAGCAGCCCGCTGGTCCAGACAGAACCACCAGCAGCCCCGCTGGCCCAGAGAGGACTGCCAGCAGCAGCCCTGCTGGTCCAGACAGAACCGCCAGGAGTGCCCGCTGGCCCAGAGAGGACCGCCAGCAGCTGAACTGCTGGTCCAGACAGAACCGCCACAACCACCGCTGCCCAAGACAGGACTGCCACAAGCACCGCTGCCCAAGAAAGGACCGCCACAAGCACCGCTGCCCGAGACAGGACCGCCACAAGCATCGCTGCCCAAGACAGGACCGCCACAAGCACTGCTGCCAAAGACAGGACCGCCACAAGCACCACTGCCCAAGACAGGACCGTCACAAGCACCGCTGCCAAAGACAGGACCGCCACAAGCACCGCAGGCCCATGAGCGCCAAATGCACTGACGCTACTGAGGCCGCCACAAGCAGGATGAAGCACTCTGGGCACCAAGCCCCCTCCAGAACCAGTGAAGAAAGGCATCCACTACCTCAGTCCTTGGCAGGATGAAGCACTCTGGCCACCAAGCCCCCTCCAGAACCAGTGGAGAGCCACCTCCACTACCTCAGTCCTTGGCAGGATGAAGCACTCTGGGCACCAAGCCCCCTCCAGAACCAGTGGAGACTGTTATCCACTTGATAGACTGTTGCTTTGCACTCCCCAGGATTGAACAGTGGGCAAACCACCCATTGTAGAGACTTGTGAGACTGTGGCTTTGCACTCCCCAGGATTGAACAGTGGGCAAACCACTCACTGTAGAGACTTGAGAGACTGTGGCTTTGCAATCCCCAGGATATAGCAGTGGGCAATCCACCCACTGGAGAGACTTGAGAGACTGTGGCTTTGCACTCCCCAGGATTGAACAGTGGGCAAACCACCCACTGTAGAGACTTGAGAGACTGTGGCTTTGCACTCCCCAGAATATAGCAGTGGGCAATCCACCCACTGGAGAGACTTGAGAGACTGTGGAGTTGCACTCCCCAGGATTGAACAGTGGGCATGGGGCCCCCTCGTGGATTTGGCGTTGTGCACTCAACCAGCTGAGGTGCCCCCCTTACCCTTCCACCTGAGGTGCCTGTTTTATTTCTATCTGATGCCCCTGCAGTGTTCTCTCCGTCACTTTCGGATATCTTGTGTGGGACTCGCCCATGCAGTGTGGGCCCAGTGGTCCACGGACTTTAAGGGTGGAATACCCTGGACTAATATTCTTGGTGTATATATTTGTAAATATTGTATGTATATTATTTGACTACTGAATTTTAATATATTGCAATCGTTCAGCTCATTTCCTTTTGTCTTTGCATTCTTCCGGGGGGGTTGGAGGGTGTAACTGTAATGTATCATGCTGTATTGGTGTGTGTGTTGTCGTGGGTGGGGGTGGGGGTGTTGCGTGTTGCGTGTGTGTGTCACTGTGTTTTCCCTCTCCTGTGCCGTAGGTGCAGTACTCACCGTGGTCTTCGCCGCTGGCGTTCGTGCTCCTGGTAGAGGAGCAAGAAAATGAAGGCTGGTAAAATGTGGAGCTCTGGTTCCATGGCTTCCTGGTTCCTCTTGGGGTGTGCAGAGGTGAGCGTTTTCCCTTCGGAGTCCTGTTTCCGCCGTGTTTTTGTTCGCAGTTAATCCGCCCCGGAAAAGGTGGCGGATTGGTAGGTTGTGATACTGTGGGCGGTACATTGTCTCCCGCCTGTCTGTTGGCGGTGACCGCTGTGCTGTTTGTTTGTACCGCCATGGCAGTCGGAGTGTTAAAGTAGCTGTCTTTGTTGGCGGTTTCCGCCACGGTCGTAATTCCTTTTTTTTTTCTGCCGGCCTGTTGGCGGTCTTACCGCCGCTTTAACACCGACCACCAGGGTTGTAATGACCACCATAGTGTATTGTCCTGTAGTATGCGGACCAGTCTGCGCCTGACCCAACCTGTGGTGCATAGCATTTAGATATCTCTAGGATTCAAGGGGAGTCCATGGGGCAAGAGTGCACATAATGAGACAGGGACCGCCAAGTCACGCTTAGGGAATGCGTGCATTGGGACGGAACCAATGGTACGAATAATGGCACTGTGCTGCATAATAATAGAGTAGAAGATAAGGAATACCAAAGCCTCCCCGCTCGTATGGGAGGATGAGAGGATGAGAATATCCCAACGAATGTGGAAGTGTCTGTCTGCCCACACAGGCCCAATAAGCAAACTGCAGAGTGTGGTGAAACAAGAGTCTGTGAGTGGTACGGGAATATTTAGAAAGAGATAGAGAAATTGTGGAAGAAGCATTTTAATGAGGGAGATGCGGCCCACCAGAGACAGCAGAAGTTTCACCCATCTATCTACCTGGGTGGTAAGCCTCTCAATGGCATGCCCATAGTTTAAGTGTATGACCTGGTCTTTGTCTCTGTGAACATGAATACCGAGATACTGGGTAGAGTCATTACACCATCTCAAGGGGCATTCCGTTACAGGCAGCATGGTACTGTCAGTAAGCGGGAAGAGCTCCGACTTACCTCAATTAAGTAGCCCTGAAAATGTGCCAAAACTGACTATTTCATCTAGTATGGGTTTGAGATTTGTTTCAGGGTGGTGGATGAATAACAGTATATTATCTGCATAGAGCGAAACCAGGAGTGGCCTGCCGGTAAACTGTAAACCCCTGTGAATGTGCCCCTCCTGCAAGTGGCGTACCAGGGGATCCATCACTATTATAAAGAGCAGGGGGATAATGTATATCCCTGTCAGATACCACACTCTATGGGGAAAAAGGGGGAGAGTGTCCTGTCATATAGTAGCTGTAAGTTGGGTGTATAACAAAGAGATCAAAGCAGTATATCCTCATGGAAACCAGAGTTTGTGAAAGATGGCATGTAAGAAAGAGAGAATCAAATGCCTTTTTGGCGTCCAGTAGTGCAATGGCTGCCGGTATCTCTGGGGACACTCTGTTAAGCACTGCACAGACAGTGCGGAGATTAAGGGATGTGGAACAGTGTGGGATGGAGCCGCATTGAGCTGGACAAATAATCTGGTCTAATAGAGGAGAGAGGCAGGTGGCTTTAATGAATCTATTCCCTCTATAATCTCCTCCTTGGTAAAAGGTTCGCTAAGGAATTGGTGCTGGCCAGTGGTCAACCACACCATTGCTATGTCTTCTAAGTATTTGTGTAATGCAGGGTGCAGTAGAGTTGGGTGGGCCGTATAGAGGTGTGAGCAGTATGTGGAAAACTCAGATTGGACCTCTGCGGTACCGACACAGCTGCCGTCCAACCTCCTGATTTCAAGTAAGTGTGCTGCTGAGTATGATGGACGGATGAGTCTTGCTAGTGTACGCCTTGGTTGTTCACCCTCCCCATATTTATGTGCCCTTGTGTATATGCCAATACAATTTGCCTCCCTTTTGGCTAGTTCCTTGAATCAATTCAATAGTATTTTACGCTGTGTCCCTCCATGGGCACACGGTGAAGATCTGCGAGCTGCGTTTTAACCGCGCAAGGCTGCGGCGGAGGTCTTGCAACACCCCAGAGTGCTTAGTTATGCAAATGCCCCTGATATATGCCTTGAACGCATCCCACAACACTGCCCAAGTGGTCACTGAACCTTCATTAACTTAGAAAAACTCTATAATTGACTCCTTTAGGTCAGCGCGAAATAGCACGTCTTGAAGTGCAATATCAGGAAACCGCCAGGTGCTTCTGGTACCCTCAGACGTGGGGATAGCAAGTGTAATCGGCACTGGTGAGTGATCCGACAATGTATGGGGGTGTTGCTTGATAGCAGTGACCCACTGGGCGGCCAGACCGGCGTGGCACCACCTCTGAGTGGGGTAAGGAGCTATATTCAAACGGGGACTTGCGGTGAAACAATAATGCGTCAGGGGTGCGGACAGTGCCGCTGTGGGACAGGAATTACCAGAAATAGGGGCTCCGGTCATGCCCCAAATGTCTGGGTTGTTGAGGCGGTCCCCTTGTCACAGTAGACAGCACTCTCCACAATGTGTAAATCAGCCAAGCGACCAGGGGAACTGCTACAGGTAACGTCGAGGCATCCACAGAATCACTGGTGGGAGGATCGGAGCGACCTCCCCGCTGCAACAGGTACATGTCGACCCGGTACCCCTTGTCTGTTGCAGCGTGTCTCCAGTGCCGGGGGTTTGTGGTTCTAGCATCGTACAGGCCATCCGTCCCCTCACTCACCGCTCCTTCTTAATGTCCCCTACAGTTAGGGAGAGGCCTGTGGCTCACCACGGAAGGCTGCAAGGATAGCCAGTTGCGATAGACGTCATCAATGGGCCCTAGCCAGACCACATCACTCAGGGGCTCCTCTCGACGACCCTGGGTGGTGCCAGCATTCTGCCAGGAGTGGGTAAAGAGGGAGAGAGGAGCCAGCAGCCAATAGTCGCTGGCAACACCGTGCTTCCTGGTCAGCTGCACGCCTCAGGCCCACCTGAGGCCCCTTTCACCTCAGGACCTCCAAGGCATGCAAGCTGAGTGAAAGCGGGCCACAACCAGTGCAGCGACCGCAAGCTCACTGATGGAACTACCCATGGCTCCCACCATGGTACCTCCGTCTTTAAGCGTTGCCTGGCTGTCGTCCCCATTGCTCATGCACTCTGTTTCAGCTTATTTTAGTGTTCTTTCCGAGAATCAACCGAAGAGCTTCACAGCCGAGCAGCCAACATTGTCGTCAGCATAGCCACGCCCCTTGGAAAAAGCTGAACACACGGTGCTCAGGTAGATGTTGAAGGACATCCCACACCTGTTCCATGTGATTAGTTTCATTGTTGAAGTAGATTAAAATACTCTCTATGTAGAGGACCAAACGTTTATCCAGAAACTACAGAAGGACGTAATTTATAAAAGAAAAACTGTAATGTTGTTAGAACGTTACATAGTTAGAAAGGCAGAACAGAGTTATCATAGAGGCTGTGGCACTCATCATGACATTGGCGGTAAATCCCACTTACCGCTGCGGTGACGGTCACCAACATACCGCCACCGTGGCGAATATCCGTTCTCCATATTGTGACACGCACACAATAATCCGACAGAATACTGCCACATACACAAGTCAGCCAGCCCAAAGGTTAGTGCTAAAGTGGCAGTACCAACACCCAGACCGTTAAGCCAACAAAACAACGTCCATCACATCATGACCCACGAATCACCACGGCGGACATTCAACGTCGGTAAACCAATGGCGGTACATACCGCCACTCTCAAAATGGACACCCAAGTACAAAACAACACTAGATTGGCCAATACCAAAAACACACACCTGACACTCATACTCCCACCACACCCACCCACAGCACCATAAAACACACACCCACATTACCCACAACCCTTTACGGACCACAATTACTGCCAGGAGATTGACACGAAGAGCACAGAAACAACTAGACACACACACCACAAACAACCATACATCCCTCACGCACCCCACATCACACACCCCACCACATTACTCAACACACTCTCACCAACACACACCACACAACACCAATGTCCCCACTAAGGAACCCCTGTTTCACTGATGAGGGGTTAAGGGTGATGGTGGAGGAAATAGTCAGAGTAGAGCCACAGCTGTTTAGAGCACAGGTACAGCAGATATCCATTGCCAGTAAGATGGAGCTGTGGCTGAGAATCGTGGACAGGATGAACGCCGTGGGACAGCACTCAAGAACAAGGGAGGACATCAGGAAGAGGTGGAACGACATACGGGGAAGGTACATTCTGTGGCAGCAAGGCACCAGCTCGCCATACAGAGGACTGGCGGTGGACCCTCACCTTCTCCCCCACAGCTCACAGCATGGGCGGAGCAAGTGTTGGCATTATTGCATCCTGAGGGACTCGCTGGAGTAGCCGGAGGACTGGACACTGGCAAGTCAACATTTACCACTTATCACCCCCATGCCTGCATGCCATCTCACCCCCTCAACCTCTTTCCCATCACTCCACTCCATCCTACACACTGCACCTACACATATGACTAACCCCAATGGCAAATCCTGCATGCCATACCAGTGCATGGACAGCCCTCCGATCCGTGCATGGGCACCCATCACTAAAGCATGCACAGCATAGAAAAACTAACAATACATCACCATACACAAACAAAGGTGGCAGGGCAATGATAGAGGGGAAGCCAGGGATGTACAATATGTCACAGACATGAAGCATAATACATCACTTACATTCCCACAGATGCCCCAGCCAATCCCAGCAGGGAGGAGGTGCCACAACTATCCAGTCCCCCAACAGAAGATGTCCCCAGTGATGACAGTAACTCTAGACTTCCGGATCTGGATCAACAACCTGGCCCATCAGGGACCACTGGACAGTCGGTCACCCCAGCCCACTCCCAGTCTACCACAGAGCCTCCCCCATCAGTATCCAACACCACAGCACTCACCCAGCGTACCCTTACCACTGTCCCCAGGACACATCAATCAGCAGTGTGCCCACCTCCACAGGGACCCCAGCCCACACTTCACTCCCAAGGCAATCAGGAGCAGGGGTCAGTGGCAGTGGGCACACCGTTTAGGGGACAGAGGCACAGGGCAACAGGGACACTGGGAGGACTGCTGTGCGCCAGAGGGAGGACAGGACCAGGAAACCAACTCTCCAGGAGGCACTCACTGAGATCCTGGAAGCCTACCAACATTCGCAGGACACAATGGGCCAGATCCTTAACAACGTGCAGGAGAACAGGTGGCTGCAGGATCAGGGGATCAGGGAGGACTTGCAGGCAATCAACACCACCTTGATCTCCTTAGCAGGGGTGCTGGAAGACATGGCCAATATCATGAGGGAAGCAACAGCACAGCAGTGGGCCCCTACCACTAGCCAGCCCATTGACCAGCCTTCCACGTCTGCTGCAGCTAGTGGGCAGGAGGCTCCGCCACAGGACCCACAGGCCACCAGCACCCCTCCCCCTGCAGAAGGTGAACCACCCTGCAAGCGTTCCCTGCAAACCAGACAGAAGCCAGAGACACTTGCCAAGAAAACCGCCAGGAAATGAGACTCTCCTGATTGCTCCCCTTGTGTCCCACCCTATCACCTTGTCCACTTTGAACTGCCTTTGCTCCCCGGCCTATGGCCCCTTGGACACTGGACCTGTGCTACAAACAGACTGGGACAATACCCTGGACTTTTCTCTACCATCACCCCATTCCAGTGCACTTTTCCCTCAATTTTATAGCACTACAATAAACACCCTTGTACACAACTTGACTACTAGTATTTTATGTGTTGAAAATTTGCATTTATGGAAACAGTCACATCTAGTGCAAATCATCTGAACACTGTGAGAGCATTGAAAAAATGACCTGTAGCTGTCAATAGTCATCACAACAGGACACTGTTGTCATATCACCAACACCTTGAAAATGACAAGCCATAGGTGACAGTAAGTTGAGATGCATTGGAAGTTAATGCCATCATGCTACAACCACACAGAAAACATCAATAGTCAGAGGAATGGTCAGTTGCACTGTCTCACGTGTGTGTCATTGGAAGTATTGACATATAACTGATGTTCTGTTGTCCTCATCCTCTGCCTCCTCATCCTCATGGCGCTCAGGGTCTACTGCTGCCACAGGGGCATCTCCAGTCTCCTCCTCCTGCAGAAAAGGTACATGCTGTCTGAGGGCCAGGTTGTGCAACATGCAGCATGCCACTTCTATCTGGCAGACCTTCCCGGTTGAGTAGCACAGGGATCCACCTGTCAGATGGAGGCACGTGAACCTGGCCTTCAGGAGCCCAAAGGTCCTCTCAATGATCCTTCTGGTTCACCTATGTGCCTCATAACGTTCCTCAGCCCCTGTCCTGGCATTCCTCACATGGGTCAGCAGCCACAATAGGTTTTGGCAGCCAGAGTCACCTGCAAGTATTGAGGGACAACATTTTGCCTCACACAATGCTATGGGTATGACACCTGAAGGCATACACTAAAATACAATGTGTGGGGACCCTGGCTCACCTATTAGCCACACACTGTGCCTCTGTAGTTGGGCCTTCACATTTGGGATGTTGCTATTCCTCAGGACAAAGGTGTCATGCACCAACCCAGGATACTTGGCAGTGACGTGGGAGATGTACTGGTCCGCCAGGCACACCATTTGCACATTCAGTGAGTGGAAACTCTTACGATTCCTGAACACCTGTTCATTCTGACAGGGGGGGACAAATGCTATATGTGTCCTGCCAATCACCCCAACAATATTGGAGATATATCCCATTGCAAAGAATCCTGCCTTCACAGTGGCCAAATCTTCCACCTGGGGGAAAGCTATGTAGCTGCACATGTATTTCACCAGGGCAGGACAAAACTCTTGCCAGCACAATTGAAAACATTGGCTGTGACATTCCTGCTGGCAAGCCCACTGTCATTTGGAAAGAACCAGTCACCAGGAAGCACTGATAGCACTTGCACAAGAGGGGGATCCCAGTCGGATGACGAATAGCTGAGAACAGGTCAGGCTCCAACTTGGCACATAGCTCTGTGATTGAGGCCCTGTTCACAAGGGGTCTGTACATGGGGGTTTGTCTCCTCCTCCTATTTATCCGCAGCGGTAGGTATCTAAGGAGCACAAGAGTGAGTAGGCTGTAACAATTTGAACAATGGAAACACCACCTCAGTGTGCATAGTGCATTTATGTGATGGGACAGTGGAAATGGCGAGGTATGTGCAACTCTAGGCAGTGACGCAGTTAAGGTTGATATGATTGTTGTCCACCACCATGAAATGGCGACTGCCTGTCCTGTATGTAGGGACAGGTGGAAGTGAGGTAACTCCGCTGATGCTGGGCATCGTGGCGGAAGGCGGTCTTGCACCACCGTACAATTCCTCATTGGATAATATGGGGCTCTGTGGAGTACAGTGGCCAATGGGGATCAGCGCTGGCAGTGACGGTGTACACCGCCGTAGACATAACCACCATTTTCCATCAGATTCCTCACTTGTTTCCTGACCTTCAACAGGAGAACATCTACACTGCGTCTGCTGCTGTGACCTGTGTCTGGAACCTACCATGGGCCATGTGACCGGGGAAAGGGCCCCTGCCTTTACTGTGGAGGAGTTGTAGCGATTGGTGGATGGGGTCCTACCTCAGTACGGACTTCTGCATGGGCCTCCAGACCAACAGGTGAGTACACCTTGGGCACAATGCATGTGGGAAGGATACATAGAGATGTGTGTGCAAGCAATGTGTCATCGGGGGGATAGGATGTCTTGTGGTGGTGTACATGGTGTGTGCCAGGCGATGTGTGTGCCAATGGTGATGAACATGGGATTGGTGGGCCATATGTGTGACAGGCTGGGTTGTATGTGTAATGGTGTCCTCCTGTCTGTATTACCTCTGCAGGTCAGTGCCCATCAAAATAAGGGATTATGGTGTGCCATCGCCAAGGACGTGCGGACCCTGGGGGTCTATGTCTATGGCAGGCAGAGCACCCACTGTTAGAACGGTGGGAGGATTTGAGACACTGGGCACGGAAGACCGAGGAGGCACAGCTGGGGATGGCCTCCCAACGAGGAAGGGGTGGCTGTCGGAACCTGAGCCCCCGATGGCCGGCATACTGGCAGTGGCCTACTCAGAGCAGGATGGGCGCTTGAGGGCATCACAGCAGCCACAAGGGGATGAGTACAGTGGGCGTTACAACTTTAATTGGTAGGTGGCCTAGGATCCGGATGGTGGCTGTGAGTTAGTGGGTGCCCCTTAATGCCAGGTCAGACATTGCAGCGTAATCCAGCTCAAGGGAAATAGGTGTATGGCAAATGCATGTAACCTAGCTTGTTAGTCTCCCATGTCAATTAGGGCATTGTGGGTCCCAGGTGGGGTGCAGTTGGCGGTGTTTGGCCCTCATCTTGCCGTGGCATCTAGCCAAATCAATGGAAGTGCAATGCATAGTGCCCAATCCTGATTCCTGTGCGGGACAGTGCTGTGCATGACAACTCTAGTGTTGGTGCAGTAATTGACCCACAGTTTAATTTCTCTCTCTCCCCCCTTTTTTCTTCTTTCATCCTGTCCATGTGTGCATTAGCATCATCTGGTGGAGGAGCAGGGGCACTGGCGACAGAGGGAGCTGCATCCCACAGGACCCAGGAGGCAGAGTCCACCGATCCTGAGGGAACCAGTGGAACAGAGGGCAAGGGGAGCACCACTGAGGGACAGGAGGTGACAACATAGACTCAGATACCTCCTCTGATGGAAGCTCCCTGGTGGTGGCGGACACCTCTATGACCGCCCCAGCTGCAGGTACAGCCGCCACCCCGTACCAGCACTGCCCTCCCAGTAGCCCCTCAGTGAGTTGCCCGGTCACCCAGGAGGGTGGGCATCTCCTTCGCCCCAGGCACCTCAGGCCCTGACTCAGTGAGCCCTGCTGCCCTGAGTGAGGAGGCTATTGACCTCCTGAGATCTATCTCTGTAGGGCAGTCAACCATTGGAAATGCCATCCAGGGGCTGGCATCCCAGATGCAGCAATGCAATGCATTCCTGGAGGGCATCCACAGTGAACTGGCGGTCCAATAGAGATCGATTTAGTCTCTGGCCCCCTCTCTGATGGCACCCATTGTCCCTGTTCCTACCGTCCCCCCTCCAACTACCACATCCCATTCCCAGTCTCCTCAACCCCAACCCATACACACATACAGATGAGAATGCACACAAGACAACACACATGAGTGGCACAGTCAAACACAGGCACCACACTTCATCCCACAAGTACTCATGCAAACACCAGACAATTGCAGACACAACCACATCCACTGCCTCCACTGTCTTCCACTCCTCCTCCTCCTTCTCCACCTCCCTCACAGTCATGTCCACACTCACACCTGCATGCACTGCATCAACAGCCACCACCAGCATCAGCACACACACCTCACTAGCAGACACCTCCACTACATCCATCCACGCGTCCCCTGTGTCCTCTCCCACCCTGTCTGCCACCCCACAAACGCAAGCACTCAGACACCCAACAGCCATCCACCTCACATCAGCACACTGCCCATGCACCTGCACCCAAATCCAGCAGACATACACCTCCAACAACCACTCCCTCAACCTCCACTCCCATTCCTACTCCCTCTTCCCGCCCCACCATCCTTAATAAACTTTTCCTTGCCCAACTTGACCTCTCCCCCCTGTCCTGCCCGTAAGAGCAGGGTCCCAACGACCCAGCCCAGCACCTCAGCCAAACAGTCCACGCGGACAGTGGGGGCACCTCCTAGTCATGGAGGCAAGATAGTGAAAGATCCCACTCTACCAGCCAGGAAGTGTAAAGATCCCAATCCTCCTGCCATGAAGGGGAAGAAGCCCTCACCTCCTGCCATGAAGGGGAAGAAGTCCTCAACTCCTGCCACGAAGGGGAAGGAGCCCGCACCTCCTGCCATTAAGGGGAAGAAGCCCTCAACTCCTGCCATGAAGGGGAGGGAGCCCGCACCTCCTGCCATGAAGGGGAAGAAGCCCTCAACTCCAGCAGAGGGTGTCAGGGTGACACCATCTCCAGTGGTCACGGAGCCCTCACCGCCAGCTGAGCCAGTGCAGCCCACTCCTCCTGCAGAGGCTGCCCAGGAGACACCTTCACCTGCTGAGACCGTGCAGCCCTCACCTCCAGCAGAGGCTGCCCAGGAGGCACCTTCACCTCCTGACACAGTGCAGCACTCACCTCTAGCAGATGCTGTCAGGGTGACACCACCACCACCAGTGGTCATGGAGCCCTCACCGCCAGCTAAGCCAGTGCAGCCCACTCCTCCTGCAGAGGCTGCCCAGGAGGCATCTTCACCCGCTAAGACAGTGCAGCCCTCACCTCCAGCAGAGGCTGCCCAGGAGGCACCTTCACCTGCTGACACAGTGCAGCCCTCACCTCCAGATGAGACAGTGCAGCCCTCACCACCAGCAGAGGTCATGTAGGCCACCCTCCAAGGACTGCTGTACAAGGAGCCCCCTCCATAAGCAGTGGGCACGTTCCCCACCTGAGAGACTGTGACCTTTCACTCCCCAGCAGAGAGAACTGGGCATGGAGCCCCCTCCAGAGCCAGTAGGCAAGTCACCCGCCTGAGAGATTGTCACCTTGCATTCCCAGCAGAGAGAAATGGGCATGGAGCCCCCTCCAGAACCAGTGGGCATGTTCCCCACCTGAGAGACTGGGACCTTGCACTCCCCAGCAGAGAGAAATGGGCATGGAGCCCCCTCCAGAACCAGTAGGCATGTTCCCCACCTGAGAGACTGGGACCTTGCACTCGCCAGCAGAGAGAAATGGGCATGGAGCCTCCTCCAGAACCACTGGGCAAGTTCCCCACCTGAGAGACTGTGATCTTGCACTCCCCAGCAGAGAGAAATGAGCATGGAGCCCCTACAGAACCAGTGGGCACGTTCCCCACCTGAGAGACTGTGAACTTGCACTTCTCAGCAGAGAGAAATGGGCATGGAGCCCCCTCCAGAACAAGTGGGCAAGTTCCCCACCTGAGAGACTGTGACCTTGCACTCCCCAGCAGAGAGAAATGGGCATGGAGCCCCCTCCAGAACCAGTGGGCATGTTTGCCACCTGAGAGACTGTGACCTTGCACTCCCCAGCAGAGAGAAATGGGCATGTAGCCCCCTCCAGAACTACTGGGCATGTTCCCGTATTCAACTGAGGTGCCCCCCATCCCCCTGAGGTGCTTGCCCACATGCAAAATGATGCCCCTGCAGAGTTCTATCTGGATGATGTCAGGAGTCGAGTTGGGCCTTGGACTGTGCCCTGTGGCCATGTGGGCCCTTAGTACGTTGGACTGGGCATTGGCCCTTTGTGTACATTTGAACATATCTGTTTTTTGTACAACGGGTGGCTGTTCACATTCAATACATTCTCATTACTGCATTCTTGTTGTCCTTGCATTATTATGCCATGTGTCGTGTGCCATTGTTTTTCATCTGCAGCTGGTTGTGTGTATGGTGTGTGTGTCATGCGTGTGTCACTCTCGTTTTCCTCCCTTCCTCCCTTGTGTGCTAGGCAGCAGTACTCACCATCGTCATCTTCATTGGAGTTGGTGTTCCAGGTGGAGCATGGCGTAGATGAGCATGGGGAAGACTTGCAGTTCCGGTTCCATGGCGGCTTTGTCTTTCTCTGTATCTCCAATGGTGAGTCTTTGGTTTTCTGTGTTCTGTTTCTGCCAGGCTTTTGATCGGAAATCGTGGTGGTTTCCTGTGTCATGATATGGTGGGCGGTACTTTGTCTTCCGCTTGGCTGTTGATGGCTACCACCATGGTCAGTGGTGTTAACGCCCTGGCGGTTGGTGTGGTACATTGGCTGTCTATGGGAGTTCTCACCACCATGGTCATAATTTGGCAGTAATTACCGCCAGACTGTTGGCGTTATTACCGGCACTTTAACAGTCACCGCCACTGTCATAATGAGGGCCTGTATCTCTTAGGAGAAATGCAGTCTTTCACTTGTCTCGCTCCCAGCCTCTGGCAAGATGGTGCACTTTACGTAGGTCTAGTTCTATATAAATGGCTGCCAGTCGTACTTGGTCCAGGAGTAATGGAATCAAAAGTAATGGGTACCTGTTCTTTATGGTGACTTTATTGATGGCTCTGCAGTCTATCCAGCGCCTGAGTTCTTCATTTGTTTTCAGCACAAAAAAGAGTAGTGAGGACGTGGGAGATGCTGAGTGGTGGATAAACCAATGTGTAGAGTACAACCCAAGCAGAGGCTTCATTTCATCAGCAGGGAGGAAAGGCACCTATTCACGCCCTGGGCATGGCCTTTATAGGCTGCAGGATCCTCAAATCCTGCAGTAGATGCTTGACTGCCTGGATCCTGAAATTCACTTGTAGAACCTCATATCCTGGTATAGCATTCCACTCAAACGGGAACACTGCACACTGTCACAGCTTTTGAATGGCCACCTGGGAACAGGATTGGCTGTGCTTGTGATGGAGGTTGGAGGGGTCACAATTCGGTAGCACACATGTGGCAACCACAATTCTGGGTAGTACATCTCTTCTCATGCTAGCAGAGACAGCATCCTGTGCAGCAGTACACTGAGCAAGGGGTGGAAAGGGAAGCCAGTAATATCCAAGACCAGAGGTGGATGGAAAAAGGAGTGGACACATTTAGCAAGCTGTGATGAGAAGAAAAGTTCTGGCAGTTTTTACCAAATCTGAACTGAGATAGTACCCTGAGGAAAGGGCTGATCCAGAAGCTGAGAAAATTGACATAATTGCTGATTGTTGAGTTGAAACAATGAATTAGTAGTTTGATTTACTAGTCCTTTTGAATTATGATTTGTGATGCTTATGAAGCAGAACTAACCTCAGAAATTCCGATCGTGTACTGTTTTGCAACTTTAAGAGGCAAATATTTAAGGTTATTCAGTGATTTGGATGGGCCTATGATGATCAGAGGTGTTAAAGGCCTCAGACAAATCGTAGAGACATGCACCACTGAGAGGATGTCATCAAGAATTCTTAGTTTTGCTGTTTCTGTATTATAATGCTTGTGACACTAGACTGTTATCGGACCAGAAGATAATGTTTGCTGCTCTGTGAAGATAGTTATTCAGTCATGTGTCTCTATCTGAATTTCTCATCAAGAGGTGGTTGGTGTTTAGCTTGATATGTCATTGAGGTCTGCAAGTGGTTTTGTAAAGGTTTTGTGTGCTGAAATAGTGCATGAAAACAAATATCATCCGGACACAAAGACACATTTTTTGATTGAGAAGAGTATACCAGACAAGTCTTAAAAAAACACAACTGAAATATTTTCACAACCGTTTTCCCATCAGCTGCGAGAAATAAATATGGGTGAGAAGGGATACAGTAAGGTCCCAATTGGTTGGTGATAGCTATAATGGACAAGTAGTTAGGTGTCTTTTCTTTTCATAGCCTTTGATCAACTAGTTCATCATTTATCCCAGCGAAGGAAGTTACCCACACTTGTTTGACTTTATGACTATGGCGAAGATAAGTTAAACAAATGTGCTAGGGGTATACGTGCAGACAGCCCCTCTACCAGTATGCTACCAGCCTAGGTTGCGCTTCTCCCCTAAAGATAACTTAGTAACAGCTGCATAATGCTTGACTCTAGCTCCAAAGTCTGGGCTGACTAACATACCTAATCGTTTGTTGTCCTCATCAGCATCTTATGAACTATGTCTTTTTCACAAGAACTTAATTATTGTGTTGTGTAATAGGGTAATTTGCCTAAGTTACTGAAAATAAAGGAAGGCCTGTGGTAGGACATTCCTTTTACAGCAGCCATGCACCTTTTTCAAGTGATTGCTAAATCACACTTCCTCAGCTCCCTCCTTAGAATCCCAAATAGTGTTGATTTCTGCATGCAATATAATTAATCTCTTAGGTTACTAATCGTTTACTCTTTAAAACCTCCGAACCCTTCAATTCAATGCTGCTTCACAGTCAATGCCATACAGGAGGGTCAGCATAGACTCCCGATATTCTCAGTAAACGGAGTGACTTAGTACTTGTCATCTCTGAGTAATATCTGACTTTGTACTCTTTTATACTGAATGATGTCTGACTGCGTTGTCTGTCACTGAGCAGTATCTGACTTAATACTCTTAATCACTTAGGCCCTCATTACAACCCTGGCGGTCGGTGATAAAGCGGCGGTAATACCACCAACAGGCCAGCGGTAAAAAAAAATGGAATTATGACCATGGAGGAAACCGCTCACATAGACAGCCACTTTAACACACCGACTGCCACGGCTGTAGCAACAAGCACCACAGCGGTAACCGCCAACAGCCAGGTGAAAGACAATGTACCACCCACACTATTATGAGAGGCCTATCCACCACCTTTTCCGGGACAGTACCAATGACATCAAAAGCACGCGGAAACAGAACACAGAAGTCGAAGGACTCATCTCTGGAGACCCAGGGAACAACCACGACACCATGGAGCCCGAGTTGCCCATATTTCCCATGCTAGTCTACCTTTTCCTGCATTACGAACACCAATGCCGGCGAAGACGACCACGGTGAGAACTGCCGCCTAGCACACAAGGGAGGGGGGGAGAGAGTGACACACACGCTCAACACACACCCCCACCTCCAACACCATACACACAACCAGATGCACAAACATTACATAGCCTGTACCCCTCAGGAATAATGCAAGGACAAAATGATGTGAAGAAAGTGAGTGTAATACGAATAAATACTATAAATAAGTGCATCCAAATCCAAACGTATATACATATTTACAGATGTAGGGACACTGCCCAGTCCTCAATGTCCGTGGGCCATAGGGCCACAACACATAGGCCAAGGCCCCACCTCACTCCTGCAACAACACGGAGAGAACACTGCAAGGGCATCAGGTTGAAAATACACAGGCACCTCAGGGGGACGGGGAATTGGGGGGGCTCCTCAGCCGGAAGATGGTACAACACCACTGGTCCTGGAGGGGGCTACATGCCCTGTGCGCTGTCCTGGGGAGTGCAAGTCCACAGTCTCTCAAGTAGGTGGTATTCCCACTGCTTGGTCCTGGGGAGTGCAAGGCCACAGTCTCTCAAGTGGGTGGGTTGCCCACTGCTTGGTCCTGGGGAATGCAAGACCACAGTCTTTCAAGTGGGTGGGTTGCCCACTGCTTGGTCCTGGGGGCTGCAAGGCCACAGTCTTTCAAGTGGGTGGTTTGCCCACTGCGTGGTCCTGGGGAGTGCAAGGCCACAGTCCCTCAAGTGGATGGCTTCTCCACTGGTTCTGGAGGGGGCCTTGTGCCCAGTGTGCTTCATCCTGGGAAGGATGGGGTGAGTGGATGTCTTCTCCACTGGTTCTGGAGGGGGCATTGTCCCTGTGTGCTTCGTCCTGGGAAGGATGGGGTGAGTAGATGGCTTCTTCCACTGGTTCTGGAGGGAGCATTGTGCCCTGTGTACTTCGTCGTGGGAAGGATGGGGTGAGTGGATGGCTTCTTCCGCTGGTTCTGGAGGGGGCAGTGTGCCCTGCGTGCTTCGTCCTGGGAAGGATGGGTTGATTGGATGGCTTCTTCCACTGGTTCTGGAGGGGGCATTGTGCCCTGTGTGCTTCGTCCTGGGATGGATGGGGTGAGTGGATGGCTTCTTCCACTGGTTCTGGAGGGGGCATTGTGCCTTGTGATGCAGATTTGGGGGAGTGCAAGGTCACAGTCTCTCACCTGTGTGTCAGACCCACAGGATTTGCAGGGGCCAGGACTCACAACAGTCCATATATGTAGGACTACACACTGCCCGCCGGCGGTGACGGCTGCTAAGCAGTGGCAGTGGCAGGGCTAGTGGTGGTGCTGTCAGTGTTGGGGGGAGGCTCCAGCCCATGCCCTGCAGCCTCGGATGGCTGCCCACTGGGGCTGCTGCTGTTGGCAGTGATGCAGGTTGCGGTGCTGGTGGTGGTGCCGGCAGTGGTGCTGGCGGCGGTGCTGGCAGTGTTGGGGGGAGGGTCCAGCCCATCCGCTGCAGCCTCGGATGGCTGCCCACTAAGGCTGCTGCTGCTGGCAGTGGTGCTGGTGGTGGTGCTTTCAGTGTTGGGGGAGGCTCCAGCCCATCCTCTGCAGCTTCAGACGGCAGCCCACTGGGGCTGCTGCTGGTGGCAGTGGTGCAGGTGCGGTGCTGGTGGCAGTTCTGGTGGCGGTGCTGGTGGCGGTGCTGGCAGTTGTGCTGTTGGCCGTGCTGGCAGTGTTGGGGGGAGGCTCCAGCCCATCCCCTGCAGCCTTGGACGGCTGCCCACTGGGGGTGCTGCTGCTGGCAGTGGTGCAGGTTGCAGTGCTGGTGGCGGAGCTGGTGGCGGTACTGTCAGTGTTGGGGGGAGGCTCCAGGCCATCCCCTGAAGCCCCGGATGGCTGAACCACCATGGTTGGTGGTGGGGGCTCTGAATGAGTCCCAGCACCAGGCCTCCTGTCCTTCCTGCCTGCAGGTGCAGTCCCCTTGTCCTTCCCTCTCGCAGCTGGTGGTGCCTCCTTGACCTTCCCTCTCGCAGCTGGTGGTGCCTCCTTGCCCTTCCCTCCTGCAGCTGGTGGTGCCTCCTTGCCCTTCCCCCCAGCAGCTGGTGGTGCCTCCTTGCCCTTCTGAGACACTGCTGGTGGTGCCTCCTTGCCCTTCCTAGATGCTGCTGGTGCAGGCACCCTTTCAGTGTTGCTGCCTGGTGCCCGGGATCCTCTCTCACCTGCAGTAGCTGTTGACACTACTGTGGCCGTGGACTGGGTGGCTGAGTTGCTCGCCTGGGTTCTGACCACCCTGGCCTGACGTGAAGGACGGGGGGGGGAGTGGTAGGGAAAAGGTCAATGGTGGAGAGGAAAAGCTTCTTAGGGATATTGGGGCGGGATGAGGGTGAAGGTTTGGGAGTGGAGGAAGAGGAAGTGGTTGTAGGAGGTGTCTGTCTGCTGTGTTTGGGTGCAGGTGCATGGGCTGGATGCTGTTGTGAGGTGGATGGCTGTTGGGTGAGTGCTTGCATTTGTGTACTTTGGGAGGAGGGGGCACAGACACAGTGGGAGAGGACACAGGGGATGTGTGCATGGATGTGGGGCTGGTGACTGCCAGTGAGGGGTGTGTACTGATAGGTGTGTTGGTGATGGAGGTAGTGGATGAGGATGTAGTGCATGCAGGTGCGAGTGTAGACGCTACTGGAAGGGAGGTGGAGGACGAGGAGGAGGGGGACACAGTGGAGGCAGTGGATGTTGGTATGTCTGCATCTGGATGGTGTTTATGTGAGTGCCTGTGGGATGAAGTGTGGTGCTTGTGTTTGTCATGTCCACTCTTGAGTGTTGTCCTGGGTGCATGCTCATCTGCCTGTGTGGTTGGGATAAGTTGGGGTTGAGGGGAATAGGATTGGGTAGAGGAAGTTGGAGGGCGGAGGCTCGAAACAGGGGCAATGGCTGCCATCAGGGAGGAGGCCAGAGCCTGGATTGATCTCTGTTGGGCCGCCATGCCAGAGTGAATGCCTTCCAGGAATGTATTTGTTTGTTGCAAATGCCCTACCAGCCCCTGGATGGCATTCACAATGGTTGACTGCCCAACAGAGATGGATCGCAGTAGGTCAATAGCCTCCTCACTCAGGGCAGCAGGGCTAACTGGGGCAGGGCCTGAGGTGCCTTGGGCAAAGGAGATGCCCACCCTCCTGGGTGAGCGGGCATGGGAAACTTGATGAGGGGCTGCTGGGAGGGCGGTGCTGGTACAGGGGTGGTGGCTGTACCTGTAGCTGGGGTGGGCACAGAGGTGTCCGCCACCACCAGGGAGCTTCCATCAGAGGAGGTATCACTGTCAGAACTGTCCCCTCCAGTCTCAGCCGTGGTGCTCTTCTCGCCCTCCGTCCCACTGGCACCCTCACCGTCGGTGGATTCGGCCTCCTGGGCCCTGTGGGATCCAGCTCCCTCCGTCGCCGGTGCCTCTGCTCCTCCGCCAGATGATGCTAATGCGCAGAAAGACAGGGTGACAAAACAAAAAGGGGGGGGAGACAAAGGATACCCTTGGTCAATAGTGGCAACAACACCACCGTTGGCGTACACGACACACACACTCAGGGAACAGCCCTACACACTAGGCAATGCACTAACAGTCACAATGCTAGTCACCAGCCCATGGACAGGGATAACTAACGCCAATTGCAGCATACTAGAGACCCACTGACACCTGCCCAGTAGTGGAATGCCTACTAGCTTGGTTGGAGGAGATTTACATCAGGCCTTGCCCAACATGGGACCTACTCTGCAATGTCTGGCCTGGCCTAGGGGCACCAACAGACTCACATCCCCCACCCGGATACCACCTCACCACGAGCAAGTAGTATATTGGGGCACTGTATTCACCCCCTTGTGGCTGCTGTGATGCCCCCAAATGCCCATCTAGCTCCGGATAGGCCACTGCCAGTAAGCGGGCCATCAGGGGGGTCAGGGTTCGACAGGCACCCCTTCCGCGTTGGGAGGCCATCCCTGGCTGGGCCTCCGTCATCTTCCGTGCTCAGCGTTTCAGGTCCTCCCACTGTTTGCGACAGTGGGTGCTCCGCCTGCTGTAGACCCCCAGGGTCCGCACGTCCTTGGCGATGGCACACCATATACCCTTTTTTTGATGGGCGCTGACCTGCAGAGAAATACACATAGGAAACGGTATCAGTTAGACCGTCCTGCCTGTTACACTCATGGCCCACCATAGCCCTCACATCCCCTTACGCACAGACATTGCCCACCATACATGCAGCACGCTGCCCAGGGCCCTTCTACCAACCCCCCCCACACGAGGCCCTCACACACAGCACTCCATGTATTCATGCCCCATGCATCGTGCTCTCAGTGTACTCACCTGTTGGTCTGGAGGCCCATACAGCATTCGGTACTGGGGTAGGACCCCATCCACCAGTGTCTCCAACTCCGCAGCAGTGAAGGCAGGGGCCCTTTTCCCAGTGACATGAACCATGGTCGGTTCCAGACACAGGTCACAGCAGCACTTGCAGTGTGGGTCCTCTCCTGTTGAAGATTAGGTAGCAAGTGAGTGAACAGATAGAAAATGGCAGTCACCTACACGGCGGTGCGTACCGTCACCGCTGGCGTACATCACCATTGGCCACTGTAACCCATAGGGCCCAATGGTATCCAATGAGGAGTTGCACAGAGGTTCTCGACCCCCTCACGCAACGGCACACAACGTCAGCGGAATTACCTCATTTCCACATGTCCCTCCATACAGGACAGGCGGACGCCATTTCAAGGGGTGACAGGCCATGGCACCTAACTGAGTCACAGTACACAAAGGCCCCATTTGGGCCTATACAACAATATACTGTTACAGTTACAACATGCAATGCAGTGTGGTGTTTGGAAATATGGAATACTGACCAGCTGCTTACCTTTTGCCCCCTAGATTGCAACCGCTGTGGATGAATAGGAGATGGAGACATCCCCCCGTGTACAGGCCCCTGGTGGACTTGGCAACAATGGAGGACAGGCACATTATCCTCACCTATAGACTGGACAGGGCCACAATCACAGAGCTGTGTGCCCAAATGGAACCTGACCTGATATCTGCTAACTGTCAGCCCACCGGGATCTCCCCTCTTGTGCAAGTGCTATCAGTGCTCCATTTCCTGGTAACTGGCTCCTTCCAAGTGACAGTGGGCTTGGCAGCAGGAATGTCTCAGCCAATGTTCTCAATAGTGCTGACCAGAGTGCTGGCTGCCCTGATTAAACACATGCGCAGCTACATCGTTTTCCCCCAGGTGGAGGATTTGGCCACAGTGAAAGCTGATTTCTATGCAATGGGACATATCCCCAAAATTATTGGTACACATATTACATTTGTCTCTCCCCCCGGAGAAATGAACAGGTGTTCAGAAATCGAAAGAGCTTTCACTCGATGAATGTGCAGATAGTATGCCTGGCGGACCAGTACATCTCCCATGTCAATGCAAAATATCTTGGGTCTGTGCATGATGCCTTTATCCTGAGGAATAGCAGCATCTCATATGTGATGGCTCTACTCCAGAGGCACCGGGTGTGGCTAATAGGTGATCCCTGGTTCCCACCCAGTAGGTGTTGGTGTATGGGTGTGCTGTTGGCCCTAAGGGTTAGTGTGTGTCTAACAGTTGTCCCTCAATATTTGCAGGTGACTCTGGTTACCCCAACTTCTCATGGCTACTAACCCCTGTGAGGAATCCCAGAACAAGGGCAGAGGAACGTTACAATGAGGCACATGGGCGAACAAGAAGAATAATAGAAAAGACATTCGGCCTCCTGAAGGCCAGGTTTCGTTGCCTCCATCCAACAGGTGGATCCCTGTACTACTCACCCAAGAAGGTGTGCCAGATCATCGTGGCATGCTGTATGTTGCACAACCTTGCCTTACGTCGCCAGGTGCCTTTTCTGCAGGAAGATGAGGCTGGAGATGGGCGTGTGGCAGCAGTGGACCCTGTGGACAGTGAAGATGAGGAGGCAGAGGATGAGGATGAGGACAACAGAAGTGCAATAATCTGACAATACTTCCAATGACACACAGGTAAGACACTGTAATTTCACTTCACATTGACAGTTTTGTATTTGGCATTGTCACTGGCAGACTTGATTTTCCCACTTCTATGGCCACTTACTGTACCTTGTGGCATCTCTATTTTCAGATATGTGTGCCCCACTATTGCTCCTGGTGTGTTGACTGCAGCCAACTACAGGTCAGTCCATGTATACATTACTGTACAGTTGTATTGCAGTGTTTACAGCTTGTTACATGGTTCAAATACATAGTTCAATCGTTTGACAGACTCCATACTTGTATTTTTTTAAATGGTGTTTATTTAGGTGCTAATAAGTAGAGGGGGATGTGCAATGGGCTGGGGTGAAGGTGGAGGAATGTCCAGAATAGAGTCCAGTCTATTTGTGTCACAGGTGCATTGTCCAAGGGGGCATAGGAAGTGGTGCAATGGCAGTTCAAGGTGGACAGGGTGACAGAGTGGGACACAAGAGTGACAATCAGGAGAGTCTCATTTCCTGGCGGCGGTCTTGGCAATTGTCTCTGGCTTCTGCCTGGATCGCAGGGACCGTTTGCGGGGTGGTTCTCCTTCTGCAGGGGGTCGGGTGCTGGTAGCCTGTTGTTCCTGTGGCGGGGCCTCCTGTCCACTAGCAGCAGCGGAGGTGGACGGATGTTCATCGGTTTGGCTAGTGTCAGGGGCCCGGTGGTGTGCCACTGCCTTCCTCATGGTGTTGGCCAGGTCGGCCAGCACCTCTGCAATGGTGACCAGGGTGGTGTTCATGTCCTTCATGTCCTCCCTGATCCCCAGGTACTGTCCCTCTTGCAGCCAATGGGTCTCCTGCAACTTGTCCGGTATCTGGCCCATCGTCTCTTGGGAATGGTGGTTTGCTCCCAGGATGTTGGTGAGTGCCTCCTGGAGAGTCAGATCCCTGGGTCTGTCCTCCCCCTGTCACACAGCAGTCCTCTCAGCTTTCCTGTTGTCCTTTGCCTCTGTCCCCTGAACCGTGTGCCCACTGCCACTGTCCCCAGGTCCCTGATCGTCCTGTGTTTGTGGGGTGACCTGGGGTACCTGAAGTGGTGGACACACTGCTGATTGACGTGTCCTGGGGACAGAGGTATGGGCCCGCTGGGTGGGTACTGTGGTGGTGTTTTCTGAGGGGGGAGGCTCTGTGGTGGTATGGGGCTGTGCCTGGGTTACCGACTGTCTGGAGATCCCTGATGGGCCAGGTTGGTCATCCAGATCCAGGCGTCCAGAGCTGCCGTCATCACTGTGGGCCTCTTCTGGGGGTGGACTGGATGTTGCTGGCACCTCCTCTCCGGTGATGCTGGGTGGGGGACCTGTGGGGATGTAAATGCAGTGTTATTGTTTCTGTGTGTGTCATCTTGTGCATGGGTGTGTTGCCCTCTTTAGTTGTTATTGCCCTGTCAGCTTTGCCTTGTGTGAGTAGTTATTTGGTGGGCTAGGTGATTCTCTCTAGTGTGCATGCTTTAGTGGTGGGTGTCCATGCAGGTCTGTGATGGGGGTCCGTGCATTGGTGTTACATGCAGGGCTTGGTATTCTGAGGGGTGGGTTGTGATGTTGGGGTGTGTGTGCGGTGGTGGAGTGATGGGAATGAGGGTGAGGGTGGAGGTTTGTGATGGCATGCAGGTGGGGGGGGGGGGGAAAGTAGTAAAGAGTTGACTTGCCAGAGTCCAGTCCTCCCCCTACTCCTGCCAGGCCTTCAGGATGCATGACTGCCAAGATTTGCTCCTCCCATGTTGTTAGTAGTAGGGGAGGAGGTGGGGGTCCACCGCCAGTCCTCTGCACAGCTATTTGGTGTCTTGTTTCTGTGGAACGCACCTTCCCCCGTAGATCATTCCACCTTTTCCTGATGTCATCTCTTGTTCTAGGGTGCTGTCCCACGTCGTTGACCCTGTCCACGATTCTCCACCATAGCTCCATCTTCCTAGCAATGGATGTCTGCTGCACCTGTGATCCGAATAGCTGTGACTCTACCCGGATGATTTCCTCCACCATGACCCTTAGCTCCTCCTCAGAGAACCTGGGGTGTCGTTGTGGTGCCATGGCTGTAGTGTGAGTGGTGTGAGTGAGGGTGTGTGGGGTGCTGTTTTGGGGTGTGTGATGTAAGGTACATGGATAGTGTATAGGTGATGGTGGTGTGTGTCTGTGGTCTTGTCTGTGGTCTTGCTATCTCTCTGTTGGCAATTGTTTGTAGTCGTAAAAGGTTGTGGGTAATGTGGGTGTGTGTTGTGTGGTGTCTGTATGTGTGTCAGGTGTGTGTAGTTTGAATTGTCCAATGTGGTGTTGTTTTGTATGTGTGCGTGTATTTTGAGCACAGCGGTATGTACCGCCAATGGGTTAGCGCCATTGAATGTCCGCTGTGGTGATTCGTGGGTCATAATGCTGTGGGCATAGTTCTGTTGGTGTAATGGTGCGGGCTTTGCTGCTGCCAGTTTTATCACTGACCTTTGGGCTGGCGGACTTGTGTGTGTGGCTGTATAGTGACGGATTGCTTTGTGTGTGTCATAATATGGGTAGCGGTAACCTGCTGCGGCGACGGTATGTTGGCGGCAGTCAGCATGGCGGTAAGCGGAACTTACCACCAGGGTCATAATGAGGGCATTAATTTCACTTTTTTATCACTGAACGTTATCTGAATTAGGACTCCTCATCAGTGATTGATGCCTGACTTAGTACCCTTAAACACTGAACAGTATCATTTTGATATTAAAGGTTGCTGTAATTCTTTGAGCAGGAGACCAAACGAACACTGTGAATAGAAGTAAACAAATATATGTTACCCCTGCTAAGTCTCTCTAAGTAGATCATTTCGAGCCATACCCCTATATTCCACTTGCCCCTGGACAGTGTAGATCAGTTAGTTCAATTAAATAACCTTGGTCCCAGGTCAATTTTTATATTGAATGCTCCACCCAGGAACCCCGATGTGATCCTGTCAAATGCCTTCTCTGGGTCAGGTTTCAAAAGCAGAGCTGGTGTTCTCATCAGCCACAGCCTGAACCAGTTAAATCAGTGCAGGCTTCAAGTCATAGAACCAGGAAACTTTGATTAATGTGAAAACCTTTGCATACACATTAACAAAGTCCATTCAGGAAATATGGACCACATACTAGTGCGTTCTTTGTCAGTGTATGATTTTTTTTTTTTAAGATTGGGGAAGGCTGTGGCTCACTGTTCAGTTCCTGTTGGAGGACTTCGGCGCCCTACGTACAGATACAGGGTCGGGGCATTGCACCTTTGGGAGATTGGCCACTGGCATGGTTGCTTACACTACGTTTAGAGAAGTGCACGCACTCTAACGCAGTGTCCTCTTCTTTAGGCGGCACATTTTCTGCACTGTTTATGCACCTGGGCCTTGTCCTACATTTATCAATAAAGGGCTGCTATTTACTCATGACATGGTGGAGTATCCTTATCTGAAATGTGGCGTGTGCCTGGTGTGAACAGGCCTTAGGGATTGCCTTTTTGATCTCATGGTTTCCGCGGCATCTGTTTGACAGGCAGCTGACAAGATAAATTAAACGCTCCAGGGTCATTGAAGGCAGGGTCAGCACAAGAGGCTCTGTTTCAAGCAGTCCAATGTGTGGCAATTGACATGATGCTCTGTGCCACTCGCTATTCACACATGGCTCTTGGTTTTTACATCGTTTTGGTATCCTACTTTCACCTCTCTCATATTTAGTATTTCTTTTGTGAGTTTCTGCAGGTGTAGCTGACGACTGTTCCTTTTACAAATCAGACTTGTGAGTAGCATTTCTGTCCAAGAGTGTGATAGGTGAACAACTAATTTAATTAATGTAGAAAAGCGTGTTTAGTGGCTCCTTTCTGGCCCAAGATAGCGTTACCTGCTCTATCATCAACCTCATATTTTCTAAAATCATTCATACGAGAAATTTCTGCATTTTTGTCTATTAATGGAGGCTGTACAGACATCCTCTGGGGAGGAAGCAGCTTTGTGTGTGATGTCCTGTTCATTTTATAAAAAGAAAGTGTTGATGGAGGATAGCTTTGCCTGGTTTTAGATTGTAAGGACTCTCCTGATTCACAATCCTCCTGAAGACAAGTATGCATTTTCATTTTTTTAAAGAATTTGCAGCGGTCTCTACTGTCACTTCTTTAATATGTTATTCAAGATATATTATCCACCTGCTCAAGAGTATTATCGTTACTATTGTGTTTCTTACAAAACAACGAAGCATTTTCCAATCAATATTTGACCCTCTGGTGTTTCAACTACCCCTATCATTTCAAATGTTTTATATATGGATTTCTAATTTGCATGAAAACAAGCTGCAAAAACTGCTCACTGAAACTGTTTTTTTTACAATTAATGTAGCACCAGGGCCGGACTGAAAACCAAAACCAGACCTAACTAAAATACTAAGCAGCCCCATGCTGCAGGGGTTCCCGGCTAGAATGAAGTTGTGTGGGCATGGTTGGAACATGGCAGATCATTCTGTTTCAAAAGCAGCTTAATACCCTGCAGCTTACCAGAGAAATGCTCCTGGGCAGGGCCGGCTTTAGTGCTGGTGGCGCCCTGTGAGACAGACTTTTTTTGCACCCCCCCCACCCCATGACCACCTCCTCTGATTCCCTCACTACCACCCTGCAATGTGCCCCATATCTCTCCATAGACCCCCTTTCACATTCATTTCTTTGTTTTAAAGCTGCTTGTAAAGGCTGGCTTTACTAACCCACTCAGCGATCCACATAAAATATAGTTCTGTTTTTTGCAGCAGGAATTTTAACCCTCTATTCTACTTTATGGCGAGTCCAAGCTGCCGCTAGACAAAACTCCCATCTCTCTCCCTAGCAGGAACATTCATCACAAGAGTTATCTTGGCATTTTAATTGCTTCCTGGAGGCTGGACGCAAAAGGAACTTTTCAGCAGGTGCTTTTAAATCGCAAGTTTCTAAGTTATTGCTAAACACAGCACCCCAGAGGTCAGCGCCCCCTAATTCACTCAGCACCTAGTGCGGCTGCACCGCTTGCACCGCCCTACAGTCGGCCCTGCTCTTTGGCACCACAGTAACAACCATGTAGGAAAAAAATAGTTGTGGTTTGTAACATATCTGAAACAGTAATATCCTTGTACTTTTATTTAATTTATCCCCTGGTTTGTTTACAAGTCGGCACTAACGTGTTTGGCCCAGGACACAAACTTTGTCAAAGCTCAGAACTACAATGGTAAAGGAAATGACGTGGTGTGCAGATAGAAGGGTATGAGGTTTCATTCTATGCTATATGATCCACATACCTAGTTTAAATAAAGAGTTCCATGATCCAGAAAAAAGTGTTATTCCCCATGCAGCAAGAAGGGAAGAGATGTATGGTCGAATACTCAAGTTTTGGCCTGCAGTAGCGCCCTGACGACAGCACCTGCCTGCATTGCCTGCTTTAACACAATTTGGAGAATTTTGATCTTTTGCTAAAAGACTCCACGAAAAGTTCAATTTCACACAAATATTCTGATTGGAGTTGGGATAGTAAATTAGCCCTCTAGGACCTCTTCTGTCATAAGGGCATAACTGAAGTGATGTTTGCGAACTGGTCAATGTGAGCGGTGCAGGTTTGCATTACAAATTCTACAGAACAAGTTTATTGTTTTCATTTTCCCATCTAGGTCCTCTCAGGTATCTTATTATTTTGGTTTTTATGTTTGGATTGTTTTCAGTTATAATTCTGCAAGCGCTATTATGTTCTCCTAAAGAACGGTGAAATACCAGCTGAAGTGCATTGAGGTTCAATGATATATACTTGGGTGTTACAGTATATACATAAGCCTGCGATTTGCACGAAAAGAAGATCAGACTTCCCTTAATAACTATATGGTGCAAACTCCTGAAACGTCATTGAAAAATGAATTACTGAGAGTTTCGTGGGAGCGCGCTTGTTATCATCTTGCCGAGAAACAAAACGATAACTATTTTGAATGTATTTTTAGTAGTGTGGGCTCGTACTCTGGGCAAGTTGCTGACTTGATTTACATCCAGACACCATGTAATCTAGCAAAACGCTTAGAACAGGCCTCTACCCACTCACTTTCAGTCGTCCCCACAGGCTCCTCCTCCCAGGAGGGCCATAAAGGAAGCTGAGACTTAAAGATCTTCCTGATTTTTTCCAGTCTTGGTCATGTGGTTTAAGGTACACTTCCCATTTCAGACTGTGGACTTGGTGTTTCTACTTCGGACTTGTTTGAGCTAGACGAGGTGCAGTTGTACCTATGTATTTCTATGTGATGGGTTATTTCAGGACTATGCAGTAATCTATGTGAGTGGTTTTAGATTTCTAGATTCCTGCAGACCTTGTGTTTTTTCCAGCTTTACTATCGGTGATTATGTATTCCTTTGTACAGCACATCTTGTGTTGTCAAAAAATGTAGTTAATGTTGGATGCGGGTCTAGTACTGCTTTGGTATGTCCTCATTTAGTAATTCATGGGATAACGAAGGGTTGACGGGGTAATGCATTAACATTTACTAGTAATCTTGATTATTTGGATTACCCTCCTCATCTCTTTACTTAGGGCCCATCCTGCCTTCCAATGCTCACAATCTTGATCCCTATTACTTGAGGACTACAGGAAGATTATGAGGTCTCTGCCCCTTAATGGCCCTCATGGGAGGAGGAGCACGAAGGGAGGACAAGGAAGGAAGTGGATAGAGGCCACCTGGTGTGTGGGAAGAGGTGGACACAGCTAATCGTAAATACTAGGTAGAGGAAGTGTAATCAAGATTACCGGTAAGCAATCAGTGCATTTGCCACTAAGGTGCACCTAGTGAACCTAAGGTACATTGCTGTTTCCAGAGAGGTATAGTAATTGAGATACCTTTCGGCCCCCATGCATTCAAATTAGATAGCTAAATCTGCAAATATAATAAAACCATTCTCTGGTCAGAGCTCTCAAGTTTCCCTGTCCTCTGTGTCAATAGCTCATCCAAGCCATGACTATCCTTTGAATTCTGGGAGTTGTAGTTTTATAATAGCTTTAACAGGGATACAAATCCCAGAATGGAACGAAAAAACGGAACTGGATGAAGTACACATGCATAGAACTGGTAACTTGAGAAGTTTTGTATCCTAAAGGTTCCTTCCTTTTCCACTAAGCAGACCAACCATGATGCAGAATCACTCTTTCCAGAGTCCACCCAGAACCAGCCATGCATAGTGTTTTATTTCCACAGCCCCACCAGGGGCACGCACTAGGTGTTTGAGCTCACCTGCGACTGACCCCTGTTAGTGGCTGACTGCCCAAGAGGGAAGGTAGCCACCTGCACCCGCTCTGCGTCGGAGATCACACGATGCATGCAACATTCAAGGGCATTGTGCATCCAACCGGCTCTGATATCTGATGGGACGGAGGCCACCTGCTTCTTTGTAATCAATCGCACCATCTTTCTGTTTTGTGATACCTTTTTGTAGCAGACCGTGGCTGACAGCAGGTCAGGAGCTGGTCAAGTAGGGAGGCAGGGGTGACTGAAGAGAGTGAGCGATTCAGTGCGAGTGACTAGAACATCTAAACTGCATTTTCAATCTTTCCAAAAATATTGCACTGTGATAGGAGGGGCACACGGGTTCCAAGAACTCGCCAGGTTTCTTAAGGGGACTTACCTTTGAGCAGGAGAACGTCATTGTCATTTTCCCAGCCCAGTAGTACTGCACCCTTCCAGGGCTTCCGACTTTCCCTTCCATGGATAGCCCTACAGTGGTAGGTTTGTGTAGCCAGGGGTCTCCACCCTTTCTGTTGTGAGAGTTACTTATTCTGAAAGAAAATCATACAGTCACTAATGTAATTAACTTTTTAATAGTGACCACGTTAGACAAGATTACATTAGTGCATATGCAAGAAATAAGCAGAGGTCACCTCAACTCATTAGAAGAGGTTGCCAGTAGTAATGTAAAACAAGCATTGGCAAAGCCAATAGGTCTCGTCTATGCTAGAGTTATTGGATTTGTCAATGTGTTTTAGCCATGTTGTTTACCAACATAGCTGCTGTTCAGCGTGGTTAAATAAAAGTTAGTGGCATAGATGAGAGTGTTGTGGAGTATCGTAGAGTGGAATGGCGAAGAGTGGAGTAGATTAGTATAGAGTGGAGTTGCAGGGAGTGTCGTCCATTGGAATGTCAAAGTGTGGAGGTGCGTAGAGTGGCATACACTGGATGGTGTAGAGTGGCCTGGTGTACAGTGCAGTGGCGTAGAGTGCTGCAGAGTATAATGGCATATAGTGCAGTGGCATTAAGTGCAGTGGCACTGAATTCAGCAGTATACAGTCCAGTGTCATAGAATGCAGTGGTGTAGATTAAAGTGGTGCATAGTAGAGTGGAGTGGCGCAGGGGGCAGTGGGGCAGAGTAAAATCGAGTGGCATAGAGTGCAGTGGCATAGAGTGCAGAGTAGAGCTGAGTGGCATAGATTGTAGTGGTGTAAAGTAGAGAATAGAGTAGCATAGGGTGGTGCAGAGTAGAGTATAGTGCCATAGAGTGTAGTGGCATAGTGTACAGTGGTGTAGAGTGGAGTAGTGCAGAGCAGAGTGGCATAGAGTTTAGAGGCAGAGAGTGGAGTAGCGTAGAGTAATGCAGAGTAGAGTGGAGTAGAGTTCAGTGGTGGAGAGTGCAGTGTGTAGAGTGGGGCAGGCATAGAGAGCAGTGGTGTAGAGTACAGTAATGCAGAGTAGAGTGCAGTGGTGTAGAGTGCAGTGACAAAGTGTAGTCATGTAGAGTGCATTGGCACAGAGTGCAGAGGTTAAGAGTTGACTGGAGTAGAGTGCAGTGGCATAGAGTGGAGCGGAGAAGAGTGGAGTAGAGTGACGTAGAGTGCAGAGGCATAAAGTAGAGGGTTCTACAGTAGAGTGAAGTGGCATAGAGTGAGTGGTGCAGGGTAGAGTGCAGTGGTGTAGAGAGGCATAAAGTGTAATGGCATAGAGTAAAGTGGTGTAAACTGCAGTGGCATAGAGTGCAGTGGTGCAGAGTAGATTAGAGTGTGTGAGGACACACACACACACACACATATATATATATATATATATATATATATATATATATATATATATATATATATATTTTTTTTTTTTTAGTTACTGGTGGTCACCAGTTGGTAGTGTTTTTTGGTTTGCATATAACATTAGCATCGTTTGATGAATCTTCACAAGAATTTTCAAAACAATTGCACTCCTGTGTCCTGTTGTGCATGGAAAGTTTTGGTGATTCATCAAGCGGGGGCTATGAAAAGGGGGGTCTGTCAAAAAAGTGTGCTTCCAATGCTAATTCCCATAGAGATTTTAGACATGACTACAGCCGAACCGCTGAACGCAATTACACCAAATTTGGCAGAAAGCTAGATTTTGGTCCAGAAAGGTATTTTTTGTGATTTTGTGCAAATCCGTTCAGTAGGTTTTGAAATATGAAAGTAAAAATAAATATTGATATCTGGGGACGCAGATACAATAGATCCCATGCTGAGATCTAATTAGCTGCCAATATTTGAACCAGGACATGTTGAAAGCCATTTTGGTACTCGGACTCTACCAAGTCCCAAAAGACCTGGTGGTCGCATCCCTAGGGACCCCAGCAGGACCAAAATGTCTGCGCAATAATCACTGAGGATCGCAAATCCCAGCCCCCCCCCAAAAAAAAAGCACAGTCTCCCGCTTTTCTATAAACATCGGCCCCCAGGTGTGTTAGGGACCCCACCAGGGCCAAATAGACTTTTTTAACAAGACATGTTGCCACAATAATCACAGAGGAACTGGGAATTCCGTCAAAAAAAAAATCAAGCACAGTCTCCTGCGTTTGTTTAAACATTGGCCCCAGGTGTGCCAGGTCCCAGGGAAAATAATAGTGATTATATTGAGGGGGTGGCACATGCCTTTCTGGGCCCCGGGGACTGTCACATCCACGGGGCAGGCCAAATGTAGATTAGGTGTAGGGGGGCCGAGTGGCCCTGCTCCCAAGGCCATTTACAACCCAGAGGGCTGCCACCTCCCTGGGACTAGGCCAAAATATAAGAGGGTGGCCACGCGGACCCCTCTACTTAGCCCAATAGGGCCCCAGGCACAAACACCTCCCCGGGCCACATTCATATAATGAAAGGGGAGGAGGGGGGCCATGCGGCCCTCTCCTGGGTCATATTCAACTCCGCACCACCACCTCCCTGGGGCTGGCACTAGAAAAACAAAAGAGGGGGGCTGCTCACGCCGCCTCCTGGATCCATTAAAGGCCCTGAGGACTGCCACACCCCCAGGGCCAGCTCCATATATGCCCACTCTTAGCAGGCGGGAATAGGAAAACTGCTCCCGCTCCCTGGGAGTTGAATTTTCATCTATTTTCAGGTGAAAGAATAACTCCCTCACGCAGGGCGCAGCACTTCTTGCTGCTCCCTGTGTGCGGGAGCAATGCTAGCTCCTGCTGGAAGGTGGGAGCCGTCATGGGCCGCAGGGGATTGAGGCTGCCTTCTGTGGTCCCTGAAAGTGCACACTGCATGCCCTGGGTGGGGCTAGGGCACCCAGGAACAAGTGGCTGGGCCACGGGGGTGAAAATTGGCCCAGTGAGGGGGCAGCATGCCCACCCTTGAACTAATTTGCCAGTCCCTGGGTCCCTGGAGTCAATATCAGCCCAGCGATGGGGGCAACATGGCGCCCCTCCTCTTTTATTAATTGGTTGGGCCACTGGTGGTGAAGTCCTTGGGGCCAAAATCGGCCCAGGGAGTGGATCCATATAACCCCCTTCCTCCTTTATTAATTGGCTGGGACCCAGTGTAGGGGGGTTCATATGGCCCCCCTCCTCTTTCTTCTCAATCGTCCGGGCCCTGGGGATGGGGTACTTGGGGCCAAAATGAGCCCAGGGAGGGGCCATGTGGCCCATCTCCCCTTTCATTAATTGGCAGGGCCCCGGGGAGTGGGTTCCCTGGGGCCAAAATCAGACTAGGGAGGGGGAGGCCATGTGGCCAGTCTCCTCTTTAATAAATTGTCAGGGCCCTGTACCGCCTCCCAGGTTGCCTAAATATGGAGGGTGTGTCCAGGTGCCAGTGGGCACGAAGGGCGTGAGAGGTGTGGGGGTGGGTGCCTGCAGGGGAGTGTCTGCAGGGCCCAGTAGCAGGCCAGGCCCTGCAGACAGTCCCCTCTGCACACAGCCTTTGACCGTGCATGGCGATGGGTTGGGTGCCTATGGAGTGGGGTGTAAGTTATAGTTACCCTAGGGTACAAGTTATAGTTTCTTGAGATACGTATAAATATAACTGCTGAATTACTATAGTTTTGTGTGTGTAAAATTTGAACCTATCTATAACATCTCTGTAACCTTTATTTTTTCAGTAAATTTCCAAGATGTTGTTAGTTCTATTTCCTAACTATAATGTCCCTGTAACCTTTGTTTTTTCAGTGAATTTCCAAGGTTTTTTATATTTTATTTCCTAAGTGTAATCTTTGGATTTTCAGTGTACACACTGGCGGGTGCAACTATGTAGTTATAGTTATAGTTAGGACCTTGTTTCTATAGAGAATGTGTTTTTTGACTTGCTTATATTATTTGTGTTGCTTGACTAATCTTTAAATGTTTTTTAAAAACAAATCAACAGTCACAACAGCTGCTATCTGGAAAGTTTTGGGGTGATCCATCAAGCACAGGTTGAGAAAAAGGGGGGGGGGAGGTGCATTTCCAATGTTAATTCCCATAGGGATTTTGAACAGCCCTACAGCCCAAACCACTGGATGGAATTACATCAGATTTGGCAGAAAGGTAGCACTTGGTCCAGAAAGCATCATTTTTGTAATTTGGTGTAAATCTGTTCAGTAGTTTTTGAGACATTAAAGAAAATCCAAATTTGTATATATAGGGGCGCAAAGGCTCAGTGAACCCTCCTGAGCTCATGCTGAGATCTGATTGACTGACAACACTTCAACAAGGAAGTCTTGGTTGCCATGTTGGGACTCGACTTCAGCCAAGTACCAGAAAAAAAGTAAAAAAATAAGAAAAGGGGCCAAGGTAGAATCACCCTGACCCCTTAGCTCCGGTGCTGGGGTCCCAAAGGGAGCACCAGGGCTTAAAGAACATTTAAAAAAAGTTTTTGGCATAGATCAGTGGATCCCCAGACATTGTTTTTAAAAAACAAGCGCAGGCTCCCGTGCTTGTTTTAGAAACAGTCCCCAGGTGAGCCAGTCGTGGGGGCAATTACATTTTGCATGGGGGAGTGCCTTCAGAGGATGAAAGGAAGGCTCATGCAAAAATGCTGGGCCTCCCTGAGTGGATGTGTGTCTTCACAAGCTAGAATGCTAAGGAAAGAAGGGGGACTTGGATCCTGAAACAGTGGACCAAGTCACTTCCAACAGGAGAAGGGGCAAGATGTCTGCTAAGACAGCTTCAAAGAGGTTACAGGAACAGGGGGAGACTTCTCCAGAGGGAGATACCCCTGTGCACGAGGAGGGAACTGCAACTGAGGGAGCCTGTCACAGCTTCTCAGTACGGGGGGACCCTCCAGAGAGGACTCATGTCATGGGCAATGAGAGTGCCCTACTCTTGAGGGCCTCTGGCAGCAAGCTACCAGACAAAAGGAGGGTGATATCAGTGGAACCCACATGGTCTACTGGGAGAATCAGCTTCTGTTCACTGAGGCCCCCAAACTAGGGGCATTCAAAAGAGTGGCACCCCACTAAAAGTGTAGAGAGTTTATCCTCACATTGGCCCATGACATCCCCTTAGCTTGACATCTGGGACAAACCAAAACCTGGGAGAGGTTTGTTGCCCATTTTTATTGGCCCCAGATGTCTGAGAAAGTAAAAGACGCTTGTCACTCCTGTGTGACCTGCGAAGGCCGTTGCAAGACAGACACAAGCCCAAAGGCTCCCTTAATTCCACTACCTGTGGTTGGGACCCTTTTGGGAGGGTAGGGATTGACATTGTTGGCCCCATGGACCTTCAAACCTTCTTAGGTCTACAACTTGCCCTGCAGTAGCAAAGGCCATCATTGGTATCTTCACCAGAGTGGGGCTTCCTAAAGAGGAAGTGTCAGATATGGAGACTAATTTTATGTCTGCATACCTGAAAGCAATGTGGGATGAGTGTGGGGTGACTACAAGTTTACCACCCACTATTACACCCAGACAAATGGGTTAGTTGAAAGAGTCAACAAAACCCTAAATGGCATGATCATGGGACTCCCTGACGAATTCAGAATGAGGTGGGATGTCCTATTACCTTGCCTGTTGTTTGCATTCAAAGAGGTATCACAAAAGGAGGTTTGGTTCAGCCCTTTTGAGATTTTGTTTGGTCATCCTGTAAGGGGTCCACTGAGTCTTGTAAGGGAAGGATGGGTGAGATCTCTCAAAGAGCCCAGGCAGGTGTGGATTATGTGCTAGGCTTGCGTTCTCGCATGACAAAGTATGTGAAGAAAGCAAACAAAAACCTTGAGGCCAGAATGCGGAGCTTATCAAGCACTGGTATGGCCAGAAGTCAGCATTGGTGGAGTATCAACCAAATCAGCTGGTGTGGGTATTGGAACTGTGGCTCTTTGGGCCCTATCCAAGTTTGAAGAAGAAGGGAGAAGTCACCTACTTCGTAGACTTAGGTATCCCCAGGAACCCTCACAGGGGCCTACATGTAAATCTCTTAAAACCCCACCAGGACAGGGCTGGCATGACCATCCTGATGGCCACTGATGAAGGCAGCAGGTTGAGAGTGAACCCTCCCTGACCTTCTGTCAAACAATCCCCAAGATGGGTCAGTTAAAGGTGTAGTCTTGTCTGACACTCTCACTGCTTAACAATAGGCCAACTGTAGACAAGTCCTCAGCCAGTTTGCTGAGCTCTTTTCTTTAACTCCTGGACTGCCAACATGATATGAACATTGGTGAAAGCCTCCCTGTCAAAAACACTGTCAGACCAAGTTAAAGCTTGCATAAAGACTGAGGTCTGCAAGATGTTAGAGCTGGGGGTCATTGAACCTTCTCACAGCACCTGGGCTAGCCCAGTGGTGCTCATCCCCAAACCTCTCTCAAAAGGTGGAAAACCTGCGATGAGGTTCTGTGTGGATTACAGAGACCTCCATGCAGTTACCAAAACTGATGCTCCTCATAGCCCTAGGGCAGATGAGCTGATTGATAAGTTGGGTGCAGCCAAATACCTAAGTACCTTTGACTTAGCCTCAGGATATTGGCAAATTGGTCTCACCCAGGGAGCAAAAGAAAGGTCTGCATTTTCCACCACAGAGTGTCACTAGCAGTTTACTGTGATGCCCTTTGGATTAAAAAATGCACCTGCCACCTTCCAAAGGTTGGTGAATTGAGTTCCCTCAGGCGGCTTGGAAGACTTTAGTGCAGCATATCTAAATGACAGTGCTGTCTTTAGCTCCACCTGGGAGGATAACCTGGTCCATCTGAGGGAAGTGTTTCAGGCTCTGCAGCAGGCAAGCTTAACTATCAAGGCCAGTAAGTGCCAGATAGGGCAGAATTCTGTTGGTTACCATGGGGCACCTTGTAGGTGGAGGTCCCATACAACATCTCCAACTCGAGATCCAGACTATTATGGACTGGGAGCCTCCCAAGACCCAGACTCAGGTCAGGGCGTTCCTTGGCTTGACTGGGTATTATAGATGGTTTGTGAAGAATTATGGGACCACTGTGGCTCCCTTAACTGAACTTACTTCTACAAAATAGCCTACAAAAGTCATTTGGACTGCAGGATGTCAAAAAGACTTTGATACCCTGAAAGAGGCGAAATGCTCACCACCTGTACTCAAAGCACCTGACTATACCAAGGAGTTCATTGTCCAGACAGACGCATGTGAACATAGGATTGGGGCAGTGTTAGCACAAACAAATGATGAGGGCCAGGATCAACCAGTTGCCTATATGAGCAGACGCCTCTTCCCTAGAGAGCAGAGTTGGAGTACCATTAAGAAGGAAGCCTTTGCTGTGGTTTGGTCCCTGAAGAAGCTGAGACCATACTTGTTTGGGACTCACTTCAGGGTTCAAACCAACCACAGACCTCTTAGGTGGCTGATGCAGATGAGAGGAGAAAATCCCAAACTATTGAGGTGGTCCACTTCCCTACAAGGTATGGACTTTACAGTGGAACACAGACCAGTGACTGTCTATGCCAATGCAGATGGCCTTTCTAGGTTCTTCCACTTAAATGATGAGAACTACCAGGGTGTAATCCTCTTTTGCCTGGGAGGTGGCATGTAGGAAAGTGCCCCTTTATGTATGGTCACCCCCCACTTTTTGTCCCCAATGTTGATGTGTATGACCCTGTTAGTGCTCTGGAAACCTGCTAACCAGGCCCGGGTGCCTGTGCTCTCTCCTTAAATTGTTATGTCAACTTGGTGATTACCTCATTGGCAAGACATTAACCCCTTATAAGTCTCTAATAGATGGTACAGAGGGTACCCAAGGCATAGGTGGTAAAGGGATCCCCAGGGCTGCAGCCTGGTGACCCTCCCAAAGTACTGGTGGCAGGCCTGCCATTGCAGACTGCCGGAGCATTGCAAACTGCTCAAGTCCAACTGTGCCATCACCAAGAATGGCACAGTCCAATGCACTGCCTTACATACATGTCCGATACCCCTAAGGTAGACCTCTGCAACCCAGGAGGCAAGGTGCATTATATTTTAGGTGCAGACATATGAGGACAAGCTTCTATGTCTCTATAGCATCCTTTCTATTAAGGTGCACTATAAATACAGGCTGGTCCATAGGATGACATGGGACTTAAGCCCCGGTTGACTAGGGCTGCTACGTCCATTATGGTACTGCCTACATAGGTCGAGCTTGGTGTCAAACAACTTGTCTTCTCTCCCCCAACACACTTCTCATGTCGAGGAACAGCTGTATGCACCCAGGTGGCACACTAGAAGTTGCCCACCTGTTTGCCACCCTTCTTTGTGCTCTGGCTGAGCAGCCCATGCTTTTCACCATGCTTGCTATCTCCAAGACAGGTTTCTGACCTCCTGCCAGGTAGCTTGGGCACTCCGAGAGGTCATAAACAAAAGGCTGAGTCAGGAAGGAGGTCACACCTCCCAGCCCCCCAGCCGGGCTATTGAATAGAGCCATCAGGTCGGTGAGCTTTAAAGGCTTCACCACCCCTGAGAGCCATCAGCGCTGTCTTCTAGCGAGGAAACAGCCTTCTCCCTTCCCCCAGGCACATTTGCTCATGGACAAGTGGGAAATTAGGTATGCAGGACTGTACACATCCTAACAAGCTGACCACATCTCTAGTGTAAGCTGCCTGGTCTGTAAACAACATTTTGATTTCTGCCATCTTAGAAGTGGTAGAATAGAGGGTTCTAAGTAGCTAAAGGTGACCTTTCCCACCGGATGTGGTAATCTAAGAAGCAGATTAGCTGTAGGAGCTAGCTGCCCATTGGCCACTACTCTCCGCATCCCTAACTCCCCTTAATCCAGGATTTAAGGGATACCCCTGAATCCAGAACCTCGGATCTGATCGACCAACTTCAAAGAAGTACCAAGAGAAGCTGTGCATCATCGACAACCAGACTCTGCCCACTGCTCCAAAGCAAAAGAGGGAAACTCTGCCTCTGAGGCAACAGACTGGGAACTGCGTGACCGACCTTCGTCCTGGGCTCAACTTGTCACTTCTGACCAGCGGGACACCTGTGGAAACTAGAAGCACCTTCAATCTCCCTTGGACTAGAGGCACTAGTCCCTTCCAAACTGCAGGTAAATGCAACCGCAGATTCCGAATCTTCACCGGCCATCGGGCCCACCATGGGATCATCCAAAACCAGGTGGTTCACTGTCTTCTGTGAGTTGTAGTCCAGCCGGCCTCCAAGTTTCAGGCCGCTACACTGGTCCCTCGGACCCCGGGAAGTTCTCAAGTGAATCTTGCCCCTTTAACTCTGCCAAGGTTTGTTGGTTGCCAGTCCAGCAACTAACTCCCACACTTGACGCCGCAAGTGCAGGGTACAATGTGCAGCTGTAGCCGATAACTGCAACCCAGTCCAAGCTGTGATTTTTCATCTCTTTGTCAACGACGTTGTGCAAGCAGTAAAACAAGCACCAGAGCGTATCCCGTTCAACACCACAGATAGCCAGGACAACTCTGCACCTAGACCCCATGGAACAGGGCGAAGTGAAGTGACTGCTGTGGCTCGTCCCAGGACCCGCACAATCTTAACCTTGCAAGGGTTCCCCGCAGCACGACCCCCAAGTGGTCAAATTTCACCAGTGACTTCTTGCCACTGACTTCAACGTGAGTCCCGTTCAGCACCACAGACAGCCAGGACTACGCTGCACCCGGAGGCTATGGACCAGGTAAAACTGTGCTGACTGTTGTGATCTGGTGCTAGGGACTGCACAACCTAAACCCCAAAAGGGTTCCACCCAACTCGCTTTCTAAGTGAAGTGTGTTTTTGCAAATAGTGACATTTCTCCCATGGACTTCAATGCAACATTTAAATGCCAGTACTGCTGTGATTTAATACTGCTTCTAAAATCTATAACTCCGGTTATGCCTATCCAATTCCTGTTAGTTTTGGTGTCTAAATTTCTATAGAAATAAGCTCCATTTTTATAAATTGGATTTCTTTTGAGTAGTGTCAGTTACTTATCGTTCATTTTGGTGCTCTGAAATGCTTAACACATGTTCCTCTAAGTAAAGCCTGACTGGTCTTTGCCACCCTACCAGGACTGAGCTAAAGATTTACTAGTGTGAATCCAAGGACCATCTTTGGGGTATTGTGAGAGTATTACATAGTGAGGACTAACTCCCCACACCATATAATACTCCACTTTCCTACACTAACATCATTTGTGGCTGTATTGACCATGAGGAAAGAGGAGCAGGATTTGGGGCTGTGCCCAACAGTAAAAACAAGTACTGGCTTTATTGGTATGTGTAAGATCAGTAAAAGCCAGTACTGTGGCTTCGTAGGTAATGGAGGTAAGTGTGGTTATGATGGTGACACAAGTAGTGGCAATAGTGGTAATGGTTGTGGTGGGGAAAAAAGTTGCATTAACAGAGTGAAATGCAGGAAGACAGCTAGAGGAACAATTGACCCGCTGATAATGCTACATTTACAGGGAGAATTGTCATCAATTCTAGCACAAATTGTTCTATGGACCATCATAAAAATGTGTGCTAGTCAGAACTGTTATATACTCTAGAATCATACTACTAACTGTCTACACCAGTAATCCTTCACTCACAATAATGAATAACACAGACATCATGAGAAGGAGGGTTCAACATGCTAGTGCAACCCACTAATGTCTAACACCATCAACAGGGCCACATCCCAATAGAAAATGTGATCACCTCTATACATGAGATGACAGCTCCATGAACTGGCCCAAAATCTATTAACAAAGAAGAGGCTACATGTGATTCCAATTCTTGCATTACTGTGAATTTGCCTTTAAGCAATTTTGTGTTTGGATCTCCCTTCGGAAAACAGCCATATTGTAATGTGTTCCTGCCAGAAAGGATGCAGCATGTCACACCCTGTCAGCCATAATGAACTCATGCAGGACACATGTTCCAGCTCCTGTTTAAACATTGCACACCATTTTTCTAAAAACACCAATTTTGTGATGAAGTTAGGGAAAGACATGCAGCAAGAATAACTTACAGGCTAGAGCAGTATAGGCATCTTATGAATCACCTGGTTTAACCAGCAGGAGACATGCAGAGAGGCCTGTGGCATTACTTGAATAAGAAGCATACCTTAGTTCACCAAGATGCCCTATGTTGCAACACAGGGCAATGCCTCAGAGGACATTGCTGTTGGCACAGGCTCCACTGCCTACCAGCCACAGATAATAGTCCCATGACACTGAACAGGCAGAGATGAGTGTGACGGCAACATAGTTGATTTCACCAAATTCAAAATACGCATCTATTATATTGAGTTTAAATCACATGCAAAATTCATCTTGCATTCTACAGATGATTCTGTGCTATTGTACAAAACAGTTATATGGTGGCACAGCTAAGGATGAAATGCTGGCAGATCAGGCTCCTAGTCAATTGATACGTGATGCAGCAGAGAAATGGCTGCTATCTTTGACATCACAATGTTTATCTATAAGTGACCATTACTGATTTATAACACATGAATTTATGACATGCTAATTGTGAAGTGGTGCACTTACAGTCTATATCGAAGTGCATTCACTGTAGACTAGTAACAAAATGTGTGTGGTATAACCATATTGATTGAAATGTAACCATTAACTTTGATTTTATTTTAATCCTTATAATAATAGAGAGTTTTACCTTTGAAACGATAATGAATTTCATGACAGCTGTATAAACGTTAGAGGCTAATGTTGAGAAAATGTAGTTCTCCATCATATTTACTTACATGTGTTAACAAGTTATTTTGTTTTGCATTTACTGTAACGTGAGGTTTAGACAAGAATTATTGCTGACAGTTTATAAGCGCAGAAGTTTATATGTTTGACGTGAATAAATATGTAATTCTGACTTTGCTTTAGCTTAGCCATGTTAGGCCCAGTAGGCCCAAGCCTCATAATTGTGAGAAACTGTTTTCTTTTATGCTAACATGGCATTTCTTACAGGTGCCTTTCATGTGAAATGTTAGTTTGGAAATAGATGTACTATTGCTTTAATCATACAAATCATTGTTTACTTTGGACTTTAATCAATTTAAGTTGGTTGGGGAGAGAAGATTTCCTTGGAGTTCAAGACGTACAGACCTCTTTGCCCTTGACACTCACTTTCCCAAATGCTTGCTGAGAAAACTTAGATTTTCTTTGGCTCATGAGAAGACTCTTGACTGAGCTTCTGAGGTGCTGACACCTCCCCTTTTAACTTGCTTTTTGCCAAATTTGGTTAACTTCATTTTACCCTAGATGTCCCCTTTCCAGCTTCTTTTTATCCTTTATTTCCTGTTTACTTTTTGTCCTCAAGTTTCATAACTTAGTCCATACCAATTAGTGACATGCTGACTTTGGAGGATTCCCTTTGCTTTAGCTAGCTATTCAGAGGATTCATTTGTTCTCTGAACACCAAGTACTATTGCTGTTATTCCGGGTAGCTCTTACTGAGTGTTTAGTCTGCCTAATGTTGATAAGATTACATTTCTGTCAAAGGTTTGGACACCCAATGGTATTACTGTACCTTTACAGCCTGTTCTTGAAAACTGTCTACATTAACCTGAGTATTAATCTGTAATAAAGCCCTTTAAATGTATTTCCGACTTGGGTTTTCATTGTGTGGCCAAATTAGACATACTGTAAATTAAATGTTGATTGATGCTATACAGAAATAATTTCACACACTGCTAAGGTGAAAAGATTTTATGAACTTGTTTTAGAGTATACCGGAATGCTCCATCACACATATTAAAGAGAAAGGCTAGAGAGTGGACCTGCACCCCACCCTTTCTGTGACATGGCAAAATAAGAAGCAGTTATACTGTCTGCACTCCTAAGAGAGCAAATTGGTGATTTTGCAGGGCTAACAGAGAACAAGGCGAGCACATGGACACGGGTCAAAAGATATACTTATTTTTACACCAAAGGGCGAAAATCAGCAAATATGTACTGTGAAGGTGACATATAGGACACGGCTTGCAGCACTGAACGTAGAAAGGGGAATTACACAGACATGAGCACATAGGGAACAATGTCAATACAATCCATGCATGATGTTGCTATAATGGATCATGCCTTCTTAACCAACTACCATAAATATGATATTACATATTTATAAAGCACTGAAATACAGAAGAGTCTTCTAGCCCTAGGTGTCCCTTGGGACACTTCCCAGGAGTAATGAACTGATGTTAAAGAGAAATTAAATAGGACTTTACTCATTTACGAAACTTATACAAATTGGATTGGAAACAAAGCATGATGGTCAGGCTGTACCAAGTGGTGGAGAAAGTTCGACCACCTCAGTGAGATTTCTTGAAATGGGGGATGAACAGCAGAAAGGAATTTGAAGACCTGAGGGTACGATTAGGTTGATAAAATTAGAAAAGACTAGATATATAGGTTTTAGATTGAGAAAAGAACAGTACCCTATGGCGCAAGCAGAGTGCTTTAAAGATGATGAGTTTGTAGATTGGAAGCCAATGTAAATCCTGTAGCAACAGAGTCGTCTTTCAGTATTTTGGTGCTTGAAGAATCAGATGTGCTGCCGCTTTTTGAAAGAGTTGGTTTATCATTAAAAGAAGCAGGAAGTCCAGCAAATAGGCAATTACTGTAATCTAACTTTCTCAAAATTAAGGAGTGAACTAGCATCCATTTGATGGAAACTTAAGGAACCCTACCACCCAGCATTGTCCTAGTTCTGCCGATAAAGATGCTGTGCCACTTGTGTGGTTGGGCCTAGAGCCTAGTGCCAGTGACAGGAACGGATCAACCAATCTCAATAGGAGTCCCACGTAATGGCTCCTATTGTCCTTGATTTGATATGTTCCTGTCACTCGCACTAGGCCCAGAAGCAGAAACACTGTTTTCCTATTTTTGAGCAGGTGGGGTCATGATCATGCCCATGCTGGACAGCCCCCACCCCTACAAAAAAAAGTAATCCCTGGTGTCTAGTGGGCTTTTTGCCCCACAGGGGGGCACATGGGGTAATTGCCCCCATCGCCCCCCCCGCAGTGGGCCAGAAAGACTGTTTCCCTTTTTAGGAGGGGGGCATAGGCATGCCCATGCTGGGCAGCCCCCACTGAAACAAATAAAAAATAAATAAACCCTGGTTTCCAGTGGGCTTTCTACAACCACTCCGCAGGGGGAGATGGGGGTAAGACTATTCCCAGTTGTGTCTGGGAGGGGTGGGGGCATTGGCATGCCCATTGTGGGCAGCACCCACTCCTTCTTTATAAAAATAAAAAATTGCGGGCGTCTAGTGGTCTTTCTGCAGATCAGGGGTAATAACCACCATTTACCTCCTGGGGGCTGAAAGACAGTTTTTATTTGTGTCTTGAGGATGTGGGCATTAGCATGCCCATTTCGGGCACCCCTCCACCCCTCTTTTACAAAGAAAAAAACTCTGGTGTCAAGTGGGCTTTCTGTCCCCCCCCGGAGGGCAGATCAGGGTAATAATCCCCATCTACCCCCCAAGGGGGGCAGAAAGGATGTTTCTATTTGTGTCTGTCAGGTGGGGGCATGGGCATGCCCACTGTGGGCAGCTCCGCCCTTTTATAAAAAAACAAATCCCTGGTTTCTAGTGGGCTTTCTGCCCCCCCCCAGGGGCAGATCTGAGATAATAACCCCCACCTGCCTCCCTGGGGGGACAGAAAGACTGTTAATAGTGTCTGGGTTGTGGGGGCATTGGCATGCCCAGTTTTGGCAGCCCCCACCCTATGTAATAAAAAGATAATCTCTGGTGCCTAGTGGGTTTTCTGCCCCCTGGGGAGGGCAGATTGGGGGCTGTTGCCCCTGTATTCCCCGCAGGTGGGGGGGAAGCAGAAAGACTGAATGGGTCCTGGAAATGTGGGGGGAGCAAAAGCCCTTGCCCAAGGGGCCGCTCCCACCTCCCTGGTGCCTTGTGAGTGGATCCCTACTTGCGGATCACCCTCCTGCAGCAATCCCCAAGCAGGGACCCACTAGGGAAGGGTACCACTGAAAAGGGGAGATTCTTCCCTTTCCAATGATACCTCCTCCGTCTGCCTAGGTGCTCGGGGCTGAGATAGCCTCCCGAGCACCTAGGCAATGAAAGTGAAATGAACCAGTCGGCTCATTTCACTTTCATTTTCTGTGGTTTCACTGAAAACTAAAAACAGCTCCTAAGGATGTTTTTAGTAAAAGGAGAACCCTTTGCTGTGATCAGCTAAGGGATTTCCTGGGTGAGTGCGGTGAACGCAACAGTTCCATCCGCCGTACACGACCACCGTGGCTGAGGAGGGAACCATTCTGTCCTCAGCGTGGAAGGGGTTAAGGAAAATGGTCTGTGTTTTTTTAAAACAAAGATTGTTTTATTTTAGAGCACTCAAAGGTATGGTGTTCTGCTGACCCCAGCAGGCCACCATCCCAGTGCTGGCAGCGAATTGTAGTGGTTTGCAATTTGTTATTATTATTCATGAAGTAGGTTGAATTTCGACCCACTACGCTTCGGTATTTTGCAAGTCAACCTATTAGTACATAGGTCAGTTTGCAAACTACCACTTGATCGCAAAAAAAATGGTCTCAAGTTGCTACCAATATTTTGCAACAAGAGTTTAGTACACCTGAGACTAAGGCGGTCATTCCGACCCTGGCGGTCATGGACCGCCAGGGCCGGGGACCGCGTGAGCACCGCCAACAGGCTGGCGGTGCTCCTAAGGTCATTCTGACCGCGGCGGTACAGCCGCGGTCAGAAACGGAAAACCGGCGGTGTACCGCCGGTTTTCCGCTGCCCTGGGGAATCCTCCATGGTGGCGCAGCAGGGATTCCGACCCCCATACCGCCATCCTGTTCCTGGCGGTTTTGGCCGCCAGGAACAGGATGGCGGTATGGGGTGTCGTGGGGCCCCTGGGGGCCCCACCATGATTTTCAGTGTCTGCCATGCAGACACTGAAAATCGCGACGGGAGCAACTGCACCCGTCGCACCCCTTCCACTCCGCCGGCTCCATTCGGAGCCGGCATCCTTGTGGAAGGGTGTTTCCCGCCAGCCCAGCGGGAAACCCAGAATACCCGCGGCGGTCTTGTGACCGCGCAGCGGTATTCTGGCGGCTCCCGCCGGCCCTGCGGATACCGCGGCCGGCGGGAGTCAGAATGACCCCCTAAGTCTTTAGCACTTTGATTTTGTACAATACCTTCAAAGAGGCTATGCACTGTAATTTCAGTTAATGAAAAAAGAACAGCATCATCAGCAAACGTGACTATATGGTAAATCCACAGTGCCATTTTTTTCTGCCAGACCATATTTTGTGAATATTGTATACATGCCTAGTGTCTGGTGTACAGTACTCTGCCATTGTCTAAAGCCAACATGCATATCTGGCCACCCAACTCTGCAAATGATTGAGCAACACATGACCACAAATTTTAATTGTGGTGCTCAAAAGAGAAATTGTTCTAAAATACTGGGGTTGTTTTTGCTGCCTTTTTTGTGCAATGTGATAGTTATAGCGGCTTGCCACGATTGTGGTGTAGCTACACAGGTATTGCTACAATGAAGACTTCCTTTAGTATACATAACCATGGCTTAGTTGCTGCCTTGTATAAGTACATTGGTATGCATTAGTTCCCGGAGCCTTATTCGGTTTCATGCTTTTGATTGCATTTTCTACTTCATGTGAAAGAATTATAAAATTAGAATTTCTTTTTACGACATTCTTTACAGCGTCCTTTCCCCTCTTTTGCCAATGCTCCACCAGCATTACCTTGTGATTCTTAAAAATGGTGACCCCACTCCTGTGGGGAGATTTAACATTGAGAGAAATTCCTTTTAGCAGACCAGCCGTAGGACACCAGCTCCCAAAATCTCTTTGACGTTTTACTCTAGCAGCCTGTTTTATTTCATCCTATATTCTTTGCTGTGCTTCTCATTTTTTTGTCAAATCTAAGTTTTTATAGCTGCTTCTCACTTCCTGGTACAGCAGTTAATTTTCAAGTACATGATGGTTGTTGGAAATGACCATCTTTTGCATGGTATTCCCCTAGATGTTTTGCCTTCTGTAGCGGAACCTGTTTTTGTTGGCTTTAGGAATTTGCACACTTTACTCCTGCTAACCAGAGTAAAGTGCTTGTTCTCTCCCTTCTAAACATAAGAAAAGTGGCATATACCTAATTGGTACCTGTGATTTACTTGTGAGTCCCTACTACCACATGTGCCTTTGGCCTGTAAATGAAATGTTAATAGTGGACTGCAGCACTCATCGTGCAACCTTCTGAAGTAGCCCTTTAAACATGTCTACAAGTGTGCCATTGCAGCCTTGGTGGCCAGTCTCAAACTGCCATTTCTAACTGGCAAAATAAACCTCTTGCCAGGCCTAAATCTTTCTTGTTACTACTTATAAGCCCCCCTTGGGTAGGTCCTAAATGCCCATAGCACAGGGTGCATGAGATTTACAAAGTAGGCCATGTTTTTAAAGTTTTACGTGCCCTCGTAGTGCAAAACCTCCAAAGACATTTTTCACTATTGCAAGATCGGCTCTCTCATAAGGAAACACAGGGTTACATTATAACAACTCATTATGCTTACCTTTGGTTTGGGAGCAGCTAGGATAATTATTCAAGGACTTATTTTAATAGCAATTTAGAATCCAATATAATGTTAAAGTCAGATTTCTATTATTATTTTGAAAATGACACTTTTAGAAAGTTGCCATATTTCTGCCCCAAGCAAAATGTGCCTTTCTGCCAGTGTCCAGTGTCACCTGACTTGTAAATAGCTCATCGGTGATGAGATATGGATTGCTCCCAGACGGTGGAAAAAAGGCTTGGTTGTTGAGAAGTGTTTCACTTCCTTGAGCAGGACGGACTGGGGGTTGTGCCCAGTCCCTTTCTGAGCTTCAGAGGGTGGCTAACCTGTCATGGGGATACATAACTCACATCTAGACCTGCCTCCCTTTGTCTTTCTGGTTAGCTTGGCTCCAAATCCAGTGGAAGGGAGAACTGCCCATGAACTGGTTTGGGGGGCCACAAGGGGGGGTTTGCCCATTCCCATAGCCACGTCTCAAGGTGGGCACAGGGAGCCCTGGCCAGGGGAAAAAGGGGCTTGCTGTATTGGATTAAGGTGGAGACTGGCACTGTGGAACAGTTTACAGTAAAATGAAGCGCTTCAAAAGTGGGCAGGGTCACTCCTGGGAGGTTTTACCACATTGGTTAGGGAGTGGCCAGGAGTTTCCCTTACCCAGGGGCTGGCAGTGGGCATAAAGGTGGAATCCCCAGTACCCCTTTCAGAACACTTCTGGATGTGTGAAGATTAGAAGAAGTACTGCCTTGCTGTCTGAATTCTGACAGAAGATTGGACCTTCTTACCATAAACCCACGACCATAGAAGCGGTTTCATGGCCTTCTGTTTGAGCTACAGGGGCACAACAAGCTTCCAGAGAACTTCAGCAGTAACTGCCAAGCCGATCAGTTCCAGGTAGACCTGCCCTGGGCCCTGCTGCTGACCTCAATAGGAGAGAGTTCTAGCCTCTAAGTGGTGCTTCCAATATCCTGGACTCCTATCTGATGTTAGAGTGTATTCATCCTATCCTACTTCAAACGTTGGGAGTTGGAAACGTTTTGCCAACTTTTACTTACCTGTGATTTTGGGCCAAAGGAAGATGAACTGATCAAAGATCAGATCATTGTGAATGTTAAAAGTAAGAAAATATGAGAACAAATGTGGGTTTTGGGTGATCCTATTTCTGACAGATACTATTTCCATGGCTAAAGCCATAGAGCAATCTGAAAGGTGGATGAAATCTGTTAGTGAGAAAAGGAATCAGAATAAGAGTGGAGAGGTATGTGATGTGGGCAACCGTGTGAAAAAATATGACAGCAAATTAGATGACAGCAAATACAAAAGGTATGACAGACAGTGTGTTACAGATGTGGTAGTCAATTTCAGGTTTCATCTTTCAAACTTTGTCCTAAGGTTGCAAACATTGTGGGAAATTAGGGCATTTTGCTAGAGTGTTTAAGAGTGGGGAGAACCATTTTCCAAAATAATAAGATCTCATTTTGGAGTGAGAGTTCTCAGAGGAGAAGAAGAGGAGAAGAAGAAATTGATGATGATAATCGTGGCGTGGTTTTAGCCCTTACATAAGGTTCCATTAATGATGAATGCAGAATCCTCCATTAGGTGAAGTGCAAGTGTTAGGAAGAACTTTTAATCTTATGGTGGAATCTGGTTCACCTTGTACCATGATCATTCATGCCTTTTTTAAGGAAACATTTGAAGGCAATTTGAATTAAAGTGCTCCTAAACTACCTGACATTGTGGCTGAGTTGTGATGGTAGTAAACTTGATTTTCTTGGGTTTGTCTGAGTGGACTTAACTTTTAAAGATAGACGGCCTGATTTAGATCTTGGCGGATGGAATATTCCATCAGAAATGTCACAGATATCTCGTCCGCTGTATCATGATCTCCATAGGATGTAAAGTGATCGTAATACGGCAGACAGGATATCTGTCACTTTAGGCCAAGGCCTAAATCAGACCCTGAGTTAACACAGTTTAGTGAAAGTTGACTTGTCATGTCTACCCTCATCCAATTCATCCAGTTCATTGTTGGGTTCACCAAAGGTGACCATTGCTTTTAGGGTCAGCAGTAATGCTCAAAATCAGGTGCCTTCTGTAAAACTGTAAGAATTTGTGTAAACCTTTTATCACATATGTTTTTTCTCTATGTATTTTTGCTTGGTATTCATATTTTATAGTTCTAGAAAACAGTGTTTCCTACTTTTCCTTGAAACTTTTGTAGTTATTTCTATGGGTGTTCTGTTTGCAAGCTTTGGCATATATTTGAATTAAATGGATGTGTTATCTCTTATATTTATTAATGCCCAGCATGTCACTCTTTGTATTCCATCCTAACATGTGTGCTGTTCAAGGTGCCCTGAGGTGTGATGGTTTGTGCAGGTAGTTGGTTGGCACCATGCAAACAAAGAAGACACCTTTTCACCTGAGTCTACTTCTATTGTAGAGGAGCCTTTATGAATATGGATGTGACTACCTGGAAAGATGGCAGCCAGTCTTAACATCATCAGCCACTTAGAACAAGCCACCCACTGCACTGCCATGCGGCACTTTGACATCATTTTCAGCTTAATTTACTAATGCTAAGTGCCTCATGTAGTGTTGCTGAGCCTTAGCTAAAGAGCAAGAGGGTTTTGAGTGTCACGCTCGACAACGAGAATCATCGCATGTGGAAGGCCGATGTAAGTATGTCTTGTTACCCATCACCCTTTAAGAGCCTCTGCACCCCCGGCAAGAAGCGATTGTTCCTAAGCGAGAGGCTAACAATAATAATAATAACAATATCATTAATAATAATAACCTCTTACGTGCATGTGTTGGCCAATGGCTGACGGACGCACAGCCTTCTCAGTGCATCTGTCGACCACTGGCAGACACTGGGGAGGGTTAGAAGGGCATTCCTGGTGTTTTTTCACCAGAGGGTTTCCTTTTATTCCCCCAGGCTTGGGCTGCTCGGGAAGAGCAACCTGAGCTTTTTTCTTTTTTGTATGAAATGACGATCAGCATGCAGAGAACGCTGGCGTGATTTCATACAAAAGTGAATGTAAAATGAGCTGTAGGGCTTGTTCCACTTTTACTGAATCAGTGCTCGGGGGATATCTCAGCCCCCTGAGCACTGATTCTTATGGGAGAGGTATCATTGGAAAAGGGAAAACCTCTTCCCAGTGGATCCCTGCTTGGCGATCACCACAGGAGGGCGATCCCCAAGCAGGGATTCACCTGCTAAGCACCAGGGAAAGGGGGAGTTGGCCCTTGGGCAACAGCTTCTGCTCCCCCTTAATTATTTTTATATTTTAGTCTTTCTTCCCACCGTGGGGGGCAGATGAGGACAATTTCCCCTGATCTTCCCCCACCAGGGGGGCAGAAAGTCCACTAGGCACCAAGGATGTATGTTTTTAATGAGACTAGAGGGTGAAGTCAGCCAAGAATGGGCACAGCCATGCCCCCGGCCTATACAAGGGTGACGAGTCTTTCTGCCCCTTGAGGGGCAGATTAAGGCAATAGCTCCCAATCTGCCTCCCCACGGGGGCAGAAAGCCCACTAGGCACCAGAGTTGTTTTTCAAATAAGAAGAGAGGGGGGGGGGATGCCCAGAATGGACACTGCCATGACCCCACCCCCACCAAATGAGGGTAAACAGTCTTTCTGCTCCCATGCAGGGTAGAAGGAGGAAATTGCCTCCAAACTGCCCCCTGGGACGGGCAGAGAGACCACTAGGCACCAGGGATTTTGAAATAAAATATGAATAGAGGGATGGGGGCTGCCCAGAATGGGCATGGCCATGCCTCCACGCCTAAGGAAGGGTGAACCGTCTTTCTGGCCCTTCCTGGCAGAAAGACCACTAGGCATCAGGGATTTTTTTTCAACTGATAAGAGAGAGGTGGGGGCGGTCGAGAATGGGCATGGGCATGGCCATGCCCCCACCCCTAAATATGGGTGAACAGTCTTTCTGTCCCCCCCAGAGGGGCAGAAGGGGGTATTTGGCCTGATCAGTGCCTGAGGGTGCAGACAGCCCACTAGGCACCCAGGGATCTTTTTTATTAAGAATAGAGGGGTGGGGGCATCCTAACATCAGGCCCCACCCTCGCCCTTAAAAACTCCCCTCCCCTGCAGACAAAAGAATCTCATCCCAATGGCAAGCAAGAGGACATTTGATTCTTTTGGGTGTTGTTTTTACATATGGGCCAGGAGAGTTGGATAACTCCCAGCATCATCCTACTTGCAATGGTGAACTGCTGCACTTTTTGGGCTGGGGTAGGCTGCCACCTGGAAAGACCTAGCAGACCCAGACAGTTCTGTAAACTAGACATCTGGGGGAGTCTGGGGTGGTGGTTTTGCATGCATCTCACACCATTTTCTTTCCCACAATGCCCTATGAACCTCAAACATTGACAAAAAATGCACACTTTCCTACCAAACAGCATTCTCGCAAGTCTCTTGATAAAAAGGTACCTCACTTTGTGTGTAGGCCAAAAGACCTTGACACAAAAGGCCCTGAATTGCTTTGTGGAGAGGTCAGCAATAGAGGTAGCTGAAGGATTTGCGACCATGCTGGGCCGCCACTCATGGAAAGCTACCAACCCCAGACATTTTTGAAAAGTACACAACCAGGACATCCCAGGGTGGTGTGCCTTGTGTGAATCCCATGAAGTCACCCCATCCTGGATATCCTGAGGTGGCTAGTTTAAAAAAATGTACAGATTTGCTAGGTGTCCTTGATGACGGATGAGCTAGGGCCCAAAATCCACAGCTACCCACTCTGCAAAAAATGGGTCCGTTTTGAATGAAGAAATGTGATGCACCCATGTGGCGTTTTTGGCCATTTTCTGTTGGAGGCACTAGGCCTTCCCACACAAGTAAGGTACCATTTGTATCGGAAGACATGGAAGCATAGAATAGTAGCATATTTGCTATTACCAATTGGATTTTGCTGCATTTGTGCCTTCCAAATGTAAGCCAGTGTGTAAGAAAGAAGCCTTTTGGAAAAATACCCCTAAATCATATGCTCCTACAGCTATCCACAAATTCAGAGATGTACAAATAACCACTGCTCCTAAATTCCATATCTCATTCCCTTTTCAGGAATACATAGGTTATCTTGATACTTATTTTTCACTCTACATTTTTCAGCAAATGAGTTGGTCTATACTCAATGAAAAACTATTGTACAGTGCTGCTCAGTTGTTGGCTCTGGGTAAGTTGGGTTCTTGAAGAACCCACAAACCATATATAACCACGCAACGAAAAAGGTCTAGTGAACATTATCGTACATTGTTTTTGTAAATCGGCCACTGTGTCAAAAAGTTACAGGTGAAAACATTGTCTTACTCATTTTCAATATTTCTTTATGTCAACACTTAGGCCCTAATTAGGAGTTTGGTCCACCGGGAAACGCACAATAACATTGACGCCGGATCATAATAGAGCCGGCGGCAATGCTGTTGTGTGTGGGGTGCACCAGCACCTGCTTGCAGCGCTGCCCTGGTGCAATGGGATCGCCGGCACCGCCAGGCTCTCTAGTGGCTGAAAAGTGGAAAAGTGATGGTGCCAGCGGTTTGACAGTGGTGCTATTGTTACGGTCATGATGTTGTGGAAAACCTACCTAAAGTGTTCCAGAAATTCATTGCACGTCTTGCTCGGTGGGTCTTGAGGAGGCTTTCTAAAGTACAGTCACACTCACAATCATAGACATATAACAGGTGATAAAGAATGAAAATCTATTCTTAAGTATTTAGATTCCTCAAATACTCAGGGCTTAATCAGTGCAGTGTGTTAGTATCGGAAAGAATACAGTTCAGGGTTTTAACAACACTGAGAGCATAGGGTTAATATATTAAAGCTCACTTTCGCATGTAATTGATGTCATCACTATTACATCACAGTGACAATTGAACATTGAAATAACAGACCTTTGATTCACATTTTGAAACTAGCGTGTGGTAAGCACTGAGTGTTCTTTATCATAGGCAATGATTGGTATCACAAATATGGTACATAAAACTCAACTATAACAAACATGTTCATAGTACATAATTAAAATAACAATTGTCCAACATGCGCTCAAACCTATAGGTCATTGCAAGCTAACAACAATGAGCATTATTATTCGGCAGACAGCAAGTATTCAAGTAACCAAGGACACTGATAACATGCCCTTTTAGCACACGCTGCCCATCTGAACATCCACCAATCAACTATCAAAGGTAACCTGTAAGAAGCCTTTCAAGCGCGTGCAGCGCGTTACTGCCTTTTATGATGCTAATCTTCTTGATCTCTTCTTTTCTAGGATTGCCATCCGCCACACTGGACTGTGGAATAAACGATCTAGGAACAAGCGCAGAGGAGCAGAGAATCCCACTCTGCAACCGAAGACCTCTGACAGCAAGCAATCACCTCAAGACTGGTGTGGCTTTAAATACCTGCTGCACCTGGCCACACCCAGTCTAAGTCACCTGGCCAAAACCAATCTGAGTCATGAGGATGCTGTACCTGGCCACACCCAGTCTCAGCCAGGAGGATGCCACAAGCTCAGGCAACAAGTTGACATGTGCCCCAGATACCTACACGAGTTCTAAAACAAGCATTGGTTCAAATAAACATTTCTCAAAGGCAACAACAACCATTGGCCCATGCAAGGGCAGGTGATTTGCTTAGGGGCACACTTTACTAAAAGCCAGATGTGGGTTCTGGAGCATATTAAGGTTTGCAGGCCCGATAAGCACAAAGCCAACTAGACACGAGGAATATAGATTAAAAAATGAAAGCCTTAGGGGTGAAGGCTGCCCACCATGCACAGAGTCATGCCCCCACTCCAGAATAGACAAACCAGTCTTTCTGCCCTCCAGGGGCAGACATGGGGTTTGCCCCTAATTTGCCTCGGGAGCACAAAACACACTAGACTCTTTGGATTTCAAAATAGCAAAACAAAATAATGTGGAATCCTACACTGGTATTGAGCCATACCCCCACCCCAGAAGGGACAATAGGTCTTTCGGCCCCCTCCCCCAGGGGGCAGATAGGTTTGTGTCATTGAGGAGGTTGCCCCAAATCTAAAACCGGGGGGAAGAGGACGAAATCCCACTAGACTCCAAGGATTTTGTATTTCGGGCAAAAGAAAGGGGTGCGGACATCACACTTTGATACTGAGTCTTACTCCCAAACCAGTATTTTGGACTCTCGGGGCGGGTGGGGGTGCAGAGAGAGGGGTTGAGCCTAATTTACAGAAAGCCCACTAGATGGCAGGAACATATATTTTTAAATTAATGAGGTGGGTCTGGTTCATCCTGACATCAAGCCCCTCCCTCACATCTGCCTCAAAAGTCTTTTTTCTCCCCTGCAGACTAAAAACATACCCATCCCAATGTCAAGTGAGAGGACATTTGATTCTTTTGGGTGTTGTTTTTACATATGGGCCATGAGAATAGGGCTAAATCCCAACATCATCACACTTGCCAGGTTCAATGGCTGCACTTTGTAGGGCTTGTGTGAGCCCCAGCTGGGGAAACCTACCAGGGCCAGACATTTCTAAAAACTAGACATCAAGGGGAATCCAGGGTGGTACGCCTTTCGCGGATACCATGACCAGGGCCACTGGAATTATGCAGCGTGAGAGGGACAAATTATGCTGCAGCGTGGACCAAGTTGTGTGGCAAGAAGAGGCAAATTATGTGGCATAATGCCCCACATTTTCTGATAGTATTGTTTTATTATTTGGCATTTTTACACTTGTTAACCCTGTCTGGGCATAGGTTGCACCTCATTAGTACCAGTGTAATGCTCAAACATAGCAATAAGCAAGCGAAAGGTGACTAGTCAATGGTTGCAAAGGGCCTTCCACATTGCAACATGTGGCAACATGTGCAGGTGCATTTCTAGTAGCTTGTGGGCTGTTTGAGCTAGAAACATTTTTTTGGGTAAAATCTGCAGATTATGGAGCAGATGGTGGGTTAAAGGGCAAATGCAGGAGATCCATAATTATGTGAAAAATACTGTGGCCACACAGTTGTATAGTTCCAGTGGCCCTGACCCTGATGTTTTCTTACCCACATTAAGACCTCAAATTCTGCCTAAAATCATACATTTTACTTGCATTTCTGTGATGTAAACGTCCAGAATACACAGGGATCCATAAATTCCTTCTGTCTAGATTCCCCCAACTTGTTCTGATTAAAACACTACCCTTCTTGTACGGGTGGGCCTAGCATCCACAACAGGAAAAGTCCCAAAATGTAATGTGGAATCCTAAACATTTCCTGTCAAAAATTGACCTGATTTGATAATGGATCAAACTTCCTCTTTGGAGAACCTCATTGATACTGTTTTGTCTGTTCCTGTCACGGGCCGTAGGCCCAGCCACACAAGTGGGGTACTGTTTTTATCAGGACAAGTGAGGGAAAGCCAGATGGTAGGAATCTTCTGCATCTCTGCAAATTCCGTAAGTTTACATCACAGAAATGCAAGAAACTTGTGATTTTAGGAAAAGTTTGAGGTTTGCAGGGCATTGTGAGTAAGAACAAATGGTGGGTCCATTCGGGGTACACTACCTTGGCCCTCCTTCATTACCTAGTTTTCAGAAATGTCTGGGTTTGGTATGGTTTCCTAGGTGGTGTCCAAGGCTGGGCCTAATAAACGCAACTACCCAAATTGCCAATTCAGGTCACTTTTTGAAAGAAAATTTGAATGTCTCAACATTGTGCTTTGGGCATTTTTTTATTACAGACTCTAGGCCCACCCACATAAGCGAGGTACTGTTTTTATTGGGAGATGTGGAGGAATGCTGGGTGGTATGGAATATGTGGCTCCCCACAGATTTTAGAACTTCTTTTCTCAGAAATGTGAGGAGAATGTGTGTTTTTAGCCAGAAGTTGTGGTTTGCATGGGCTTCTCTGTAAGAAACCCTTGTGAGAACCACCAGGTTACCCCACCCTAAACTCCCATGTGTGTCTAGTTTTCATAAATATGTGGCTTTGGTAGGTTTCCCTAGGTTTCTGCCAGTGCTTAATTTGTGAAGAAAGAGTGCCGGTCCCCGAACTGCTACTCAGAAGCCAGCGGCCGGTGCAATTAACCGACGGTGCAGTGAACACCAAGGCTGGTAGCCTTAATCCACTACCAGATACTCCCTGCCCCTTTTTCTCGCTCATTCAGGTTCTTGTTTTCTTCTTTTGTGATGATTTTGCCATCTTTCTCCTCTGTCTTTTGTATCTGAATGTTTTTACCTCTCTTGCTCTCAGTAAACATCTGATGGGGAAATAAGTGCACATTCCGGTTCTGGTGCGTGCAGAGCTTGGGTCCAAAATCCACATCTATCAAAGTTGCAAAAAACTGGTTGGCTTTGAGGGCATACATTTGATCAGTCCATGTTGCGTTTTGGGTCCTCTCCTGTTGTGGGCACTAGGGCCGCCCACACAAGTGAGATATCATTTTTATCAGGACGCATGGGGAAAATATGGTGGTAGGAAATTTGTGGCTCCACACAGATTCGAGAACTTTCTCTCACAGAAATGTGAGGAAAATGTGTGTTTTTAGCCAAAATTGGAGGTTTGCAAAGGCTTCTGGTTAAGAGCACCTGTTGAAAACCCCACTGGTGACCTTACCTTAGACTCCCCTAGGGATCTAGCTTTCAGAAATATGTGGATTTTGAACATTTCATTAGCTGCCTGCTGAGCTAGTGCCCAAAATCCACATCTATTCAAATAGCAAAAAAAGGCCAGTTTTGAGTGCATAAATCTAATCTGTCCATCTTGCGTTTTGGGCCCTATCATGGTGTTGGTGCTAGGCCCACCCACACAAGTGGGGTATCATTTTTATCTCGAGACACGCAGCGAATGCTAGGTGTTAGGGAATCAGTGGTTGTATCTGTCTTTCTATTACATAAATGTGAGGATAATGTGTATTTCAGCCAGAATTTGTAGCTTGCAAGGGCTCCTGGGTAGGTAAACCTGGTGAGAAGCACACAAGTTACATCACCATAGACTCCCGTAAGTGTCTTGTTTTCAGAAATATGTGGGTTTGGTAAGTTTCCATAGGTGCCTGCTGAGTGAGGGCCAAATGTCCACACCTACCCATATTGCAAAAAAGCCTTTGTTTTGAGTTGAAATATTTGATTTGTTCATATTGCCTTTTGGGGCCTTACCCATTGTGGTGGCTAGGCCCACCCACACAGATAAGGAACTGCTTTAATTGGGAGATGTGGGGGTAACTGGATCATAGGACATTTGTAGCTTCCACAGATTCCAGAACTTTCTCTCACAGAAATGTGAAGAAAATGTGTGTTTTTAGCCAAAGTTTGCAAGGGCTTCTTTGTAAGAAAAACCTGGTGAGAACCACACGTTACCTCATCCTAAACTCCACCGGGTGCCTATTTTTCAGAAATGTGTGGGTTTGGTCTGCTTCCCTAGGTGCAGCTGTGAATGGCTCTATACTTGGTACACATTGAAAAGCCATTGCAAGGCTTAGCTCAATTGTTGGGTCTGGGTACCACGGGTTCTTGGATAACCTACAAACCCTATGTCTCTCCGTGACCAGAAGAGTCTAGCAGTAGTAATGGTATATTGTTTTTGTAAATCAAGAATTTTGACTAGAAGTTACAGATGAAAACATTATCACAAACGGCTGTTTTTTCCAACACATTTTCATTTTTTTTAATTCAACAGTTTATTTGGGAAAACCTTGAGCAAATGACCCCTTTCTAAATTCTGAATTTTGTCTACTTTTTACAAATCTATAGCTTTCCGTGATCACCCACAGGTTTCACACGTTTCCACCAAAAACTGGAAGTAGTTTGAAAGAACAAAAAAATTGTGAATAGGATCTATCTCTTAGAAAAATGACAACACTATGGTAACATGGTATTCTTATCAAAATATTCTATGATTACACTATGAATTCCCTCCCGAAAGACTGCACCCAAAAGCGCTGTTGCCCGGAAATGCCACGTGAATGGAGCTATGATAATATCCAGCAGGGCCAGTCACAGCATCATTGGTGCGTGATCTGATAACGTGTTCGGCATGTGTTTTATCTCTTCTACCCATGGGCACAGTTCCCTTGAGAGTAACCTGTAATTTAGTCTAGACCATGTGCTATGTACTGATGAGGTGAATGTGCTCTACCTCAGTGTAGGGTTTCGTAGGTGCCACATGTCCACTACTCCATAGTCCTCCATGCCCTCACAGAGTACCCTGGCAGTCAGCTTCTCCTGCCAGTCAGATACCGCAGATCTATACTTCCTGGCATCCAAGAATGTGTTCAAGTCACCACCCCATATAATATGGACTGATGACAGAGCATTTAGCTGTTGCCACACTGATATGAAAAAGTCAGGGTTATCTATGTTTGGAGCACATGTGTTAACCAGTGTGATGGGGTAATTATAGAGTGTTTCCTGAGCTATCGATAGATGGCCTAGTTCGTCTGCGAATAGTGCATGATCTTAAAGGAGACTCCACATTTCACTTGGATTAAGATACCCCTTTCATACGAGCAGTAGGATGATGCTAGATGATAAGCCGCCCACTGGGTGCCTATCTTCGCCCCCATGAGGAGTGCAAGATGTGCCTCCTGTAATAACGCAATCAGCACATCATGTTGGTCTGAGTAGTGAAGGATTAGTCTAATTTTCCTAGGGCCACTTAACCCACATATATTCTGTGTGAGCAGGGTCACCTTACCCCTGTGTTTAGCCAATAGATAAAAGTAAGTATGTTAGGTGCTGAGCGCCAGGATAAGAAGTTGCATGAGAAATTGAATGTTGGGTATTGTGGGTGCTACATCAATGGTATATTACACCAAATAATCGCCTAACTCCCCTGTGACAGGTAAGCTAATGCTGGGAGAGGTCTATGTTCCTATAATCAGACTACAAACAGGACGATACACTGGGTTGTGGTTGAGAACAGCTGATGTTTGTATTATTGTTCACAAGAGTCTTTACGTGACTTATTAGAGTCTGTTAGGAGGACAGGATTTTGATGTCTTTCTACTTCTTGGTCTTCTGTTCGCCTGAATATTTCTTTGATATTTCTTTGACGTCGGGATTCTCCCTGACTTCACCGTGCTCCATCGGGCTTCTTGGAAGTAGACTCCTGCGAGACCCCCTGGGGGACTCAGGAAGTGGCTCAAACCGAAGCGTCTCCTGTGCCCTGTCACATCCCCCCACCGACTTCAGCAGGTAGAAATTGCTAAAGACAGTCCCTTGCATAACAAGCAAATGAGAAATTGTAATTATCAAACTGAACAAAAAACTAAATCTCTACTTATCAAGTCCATCAGGGGTGCCTCCTCTTAAGGGGTCGCCAAAGTCCCCAATATCCTTCCAGGTGGACAGAGGTGGCTGGGAGGTAAGGAGAGCATGCCTTGTCAACCCTGCATAGCATTTTGACAAAGATATATAGCTGCATTCCTAGTTTAAAGTTTATGACTCTCAGTAGATCTAGTGCCAGTCATGCAGGGGCTTTGCCAGCTATGCTGAAGGGAGTCTTACCCGTGTGATGATTTACAGTTCATCCTGGTCCGGTTCAGTGGTCACTTCTGCTGTGAAAGATTTCATAAAATCTGCCTGTGGCGATGTAAAGATGCTTTGTTTCTCTTACTAGTCAATCTGAGGATGTGCTGTGGACAGCATAGAGTAAGGAATATCATCTTTTTGCAGAAGCCTTTTCACTGGCAGGAATTCTCTACGAGCGGGCTGAACTGCCATTGTGAAATCTGGATAAAATGCGATCATATTGCCTTGGTATTCTTTATCTTTTCTATCACATGCAATTCGGAGCCCCGTATCCCGATCTTGGTAATTTAATAGTTTCGCTATGATGGGGTGTGGAGATGTACCAGGCGGTGGCCACGCCATGAGCGATTGATGTGTCCTTTCTACAACCAGGAGCTTGGAGAGGCCACCTCTCAGCACCAAAGAATGAGATTAACATTTCTTTGATATATAACTCAATTTTTTCTGTGTTTATTGACTCAGGCACCCCAATTGTTCACAAAATATTGTGATGTGAGTGTGCCTCCAAATCCTCATTTTTGGGTTGAATCACTGCTAGCACTTTCTCCATATTTAGGCATTTTGTGCTGAGTGCAGCTCATCTTCCACCTTAGAGATTCACTGCTCAACCTCCGTGAGGCGGACGGACTGTTTGTCGAGTTTTGCCGACAAGTGGTCCATTCATAGGGACAAGTCAGTGTCCAAGAAGACCATGTAATGTAAGCGGTGGCTGCTCCACAGTCTCTTGATTATCCCTGTTATCAAACCTGTGTCCCACCAAGACAGGGACCCAGGGATCAAAGATGTTTAGTAAGGCTAGGTCAGCTATTGGCACAGTGTCCCCATCCCACTAAACACAGCAGCAAATCCTCATTGTTCAAGACATATGGCAGACCACGAGCAGGGGCCAACCAGGACTCCAAAGCTACTGCGGCCGGCACCAAGGCCTTACACATTTACCTCTGCAATATACAGCAAACAGGATTATAGGCTGACCAATAATGTGTGGGAGTCAAGCTCAGGCCAGACTATGGGTGCAACAACCCCGATGCCACCAGGAGGACAATCTGTAGTGTACAGACTTTTTTTTCCTCTCACCGCAGGGACATACAGGATGATCTTGTCATAGTTTTTTCCGCTGGCACCTTTCTCCAGTGCCCGGCCGCAGTGCATCCACCCAGCAGGATCGGGCCGAGACCACCGCAGGCCGCTATTGCCCATTCCAGGCCCACTAGTAAAGCACCAGTGCAGCAATCCAGATTTGCCCCAGCCCCCGGAGCCGCATCGGCTGCCAGGCAGACATAGAGGGCCCCAGGGCCGGAGTCCTGCCACATCTCACCAGGGGAGCAGTCCAGCGGGGGAATCCAGTTCAGGTCTCCGCAGCACCGCGGCTTCAAGAGCTCCCCAACTGCTTCTCTATCAGGCGTATGCTGGAGCTAACAGGTTCTCAAAACACTCAGATCCACAGCACTGATAAGTCATGTTGCTGGCAGCTCCTTGACCGCAGAGTATCACCAGGTTCGGTCACCACCTTACAGTGCCATTATTGCCCACACATCTAGTAGGCCCCAGCTTTCCTGGTCACCATTTGTGGCCTGTCGCACCTCGCAGATGCCATATGGGGGTGAATCGGGCAGATTTTGACACATTTTTTTCGCCCAGCCATCAGAGCGACACTAAAGTGTGGCCATCTAGCTGTGGGCTCTCTGGCGCCCCCATTGCTTTCTTGTTTAATGTGTATGTCAACCTTTGGAAGACAACTTATGATCAAGCTTTGCAGATTTCCACCCAGGAAGCCCTCAGGAAATCCCCTTTGCTTTTGAAATGTTTTATATCAGAATATCAATAGCAAAAATGTCAACAGACATAAATATTGTGGTCAAACTATCATTTACAATAATAATAATAATAAAACCTGGTACAGGTCCGCTGCTCTCAACCTTACAATGTCCCAATAGGCAGCCTCTTCCTCTCTCTTTTTCCTGGCTCTCCAAAATAAATGGATTGGGCAGTGAAAAGCGAAAACAGAGCCTGTGCAGCAAGACCTCCCCCTCCCTCCACCTATAGCCCACAGTGTCCTGGAGCCTTGAGGAGGGCGGGGCGGGGGGGGGGGGGTTGTTCAGTTTCTGTGTTTCCCTGGCTTGCCTGAACAAGGAAAAGCAGTTTAGCCAGGAGCATGGAGAACCAGTGGCTGACTCAAAGGTATTGCTGTGAATGTCCAACAGTTAACAGCTCTGGGCCTGCATGCAGCTATTAACTGCTGAAAATTCACAGCAAGAGCTGTGAAACAAAGGCTTCAGCGCAACAGAGGAGCTTGGGAGGATCGCCCCCTCAGTCTCCAGGAGGCCTTTGTGTTTTTTTTTATTAGGCCATTCTGCCCTCATAGGGCAGAATTTTCTAATAGCCTTATAGCCAGCTGCTGCGGCCAATGCTAACCTTAACTGAGCAGGCATTTAATGGTTGGTATACCCCGCTATAGTGGGTTCTAAGTACATATCAGAACATTGGAATGTCGAGGGTTCCAATGAAGAGAGTGGAGCGGCTCAGGGCCAGTACATGCTAGTACAGACTTTCTGCTCCAACATTCCAATGTTTGTTTTTCTGTTTCTCCTTTTTTTATTTACAACATTTTTCCTCTTATGGATGTAATATTCTAATAGCTTCATAGCTCTGCTACCTCAGGCTATTGAGGTTGTTAAAGTCCCTCACTCTTCTTGTAAATGATATTTAGAACACAAAATTATGGGACATTATATTTAGTCTAGATATTCTGATACCATACATCTGCTTGTAGATTCATCTAATGAGTTTAGTTTGACATAGATTTTTAGGGCTCGCCTAAAACAGTGCATGCACTGTCACTTGTTAAACATTTTTGTAGCTTGCAGAAGGCTTACAGGCCACCTATAGCTTACCATTGGTTGGCTGTATTGTCACTCTATTTCCTTTCATCTCTTTGGTCAATGCCTGCGGGCTTCACTTCCTCTTTGTATGTCTGTCCCTCCCCTGCAGCATGGCTCAAGTGCTTGTGTCTTTCCAGTGCTTGCACATTTGGAGATCTTTTTTCCTTTTAGTAGAAGCACTCAATAAGAGTGGATGTGTCTGCAGGCCTTATCACTCATATGCTTCAACCACCATCCTGCTTCATTGGTTAATGAACTCTCCTGCCCCTCTCCATGTTCGTCCTTGTCACTTTCCCCATCCCACCTGTCTCTGTGTTGTTGCTTGTGGCCTCCAATCCTCCTTAGTATTGTTGTTGTTTTCACTCTCTATTTTGTTCCTTGTCCCTCCCTGTGTTGTTGTTTATCCCCTCCCGCCCTCTCTGTGTCATTGCTTGCCCCCCCCCCCACCTGTCTGCCCCTCTCCATGTTGTTGCTTGCCCCCTCCTAACCTAATCAGTCCCATTGCTTGGTTCTTCCTGCATTGTGGTTTCCCACCTCCCTTCCTGCCAACCCCGACCCTAAAACCTTCCTGCCCCATACTGCTTTGTTCCTTGTCAGCTCCCACCCCGTCCTTCATTGTTGCTTGACCCCTCCTGCCCCAACCAACATTGTTGCTTGCCCTCTCTGACCCCATTCTGTGTTGTTGCTTGCCTCTCCTGCCCTATCTTACATTTTTGCTTGCACTATGATACCCTTCCGCCCCATCTCACGTTGCACCCCCTTATGAGTTTTTGCTTGCTGGCTCCCATCCTGTCCCACGTTGCTGTTTGATCCCTCTCGCAGCGTTGCCTGACCCTCCCGGCCCTCCAGAAAAAAACAGATCGGTTTGCCTAAACAACCTGATGTCTTTGTTAGTTTTAGCTATATTGCACAGCAGCATGACTATTGTGCAGCACGGTAGAAAGTTTCTAAAAAAGAACTACTTTGTAGCCAGATTTTCCCAGACCTGATTCTTCCCGTTTAGTATTCTGTCCGGTAAAACTGCTTGACGCTTGTTGCAGTCGCTAGTAATTACACAGTACTGTCGGGGTGTTAATGTATGGTACCCACAATTACGGGTGCCGACTTTGCACCTCACCAGTACCATTTAACTCGTATTCGGGGCCAAGGAGTTTTTACCGTTTGGAGCGCTCAAAAGTACTGCAAAGCAGTATATTGATAAAGGAGTTCCATGACGTGTTTACAATTGATCTATTAGAAATATGAGCGCACAGGGCTTTTATCACCTAAGGCGTTACACAGTCCAAATTTAGAGAAGATATTACAAAGCAGATAGTGTTCAAAGAACGAATGACAAATACTGATGTAGGAGATGCTACTGATGTGTTATATAAAACTGAACATAAACAGTCGTAGGATAGAAGAAGTTGCAACAGCCAGCGAGAGATCGTCCAGGGATAAGACGGAAGGCGCCAGTCCGAGGTGCAGCAGAAAGGCGGTGAGAGGCGGGCCGCAAAGATTGTAAACGCTGATCAGGTGTGTTAAGAGAAGAATGATACAGCGTTGCCATGGCGTGAAAGCAGTCACGTCAAGCAAGCCATAAAGACTGAAACCTCAAGCCATTAAAACAGGAAGCCACGGAAACCGAGTGACACAATAAATAATGTGAAAGGACATCCAAGTACAAACAAGGTTTGAACTGAGGAGCTAATAAACGCAGGATTATTTTTGTTTAAGAACCTATTGTATTTTATATAAGAACTAATCCAATTAAGCACACAAATGTTCCAGCACAGTTAGATAAGACATGAATTTTCTGCAAATTCTCCTTTTAAAGGTTACATAAGTACTTTAAGATTACAGCTACAACAATGAGCTAAATATTGTAATACCAAAGAACCTGGCAGGAAGAAGAACCCATACTAATGTGCTTAAACTGAGCCAAACTCGGAGCTCTTATCAGATGATGCAGATTATTACATGTGTTCAGGTAGGTGGAGGAAGAAGGCAGAAAAGGGAAAAGGAGGGAAGGAGGAAAACAGTGGCCTGGACCCCCATATATAAGGAATGTCTGTGTCCTGTCTTCACATTCTTGTTCGGGTTTCTATAGGAAGAATACTTCTTTGATAAGAGATGTAAATTGTAGGATACCTTCACAGTGGATTATCCGATTGGCGACCTTACACACTTAGAATAAGATAAATGTACCAATTCTAATAACTTTGGTGTACTTCCAGTTAGTTTTGATCATTCTTAATCATGTTCCATATAAAGTAACATTTATCACTGCTCATAGACACCCGCAGAGCTGCCAATGGCATTAATTGGAAACATTTGGACAGAAGGGCTTGAAAGGCCATTCAGTGAGTGAATCATTGCGATGTCAAAACCCAAGCAATGATGTAAGTGCAGTCAGAGGTTTGGCCATGTTTCGGCCCACCCTATTTAGAGTGGACGAACACACTGTCAGTTTTCACTGTTCATCACCGCCTGGTAAATCTTAGTGGTAATGGTCAGTGGAAAATGTAAAATGACACCCCACTCCATGGGAGAAAACTCCCATGGTAAGTGGGTCAATGATTTTTTTTATTTTCAAAACAAAATCCTGCTTTGGGGTGCTGTTTTTGAAAATAAAAGTGAAAGTTTGACATTTGGCTCTGTTATACTGAAGGGGCCATCTGCCAAAATTTCAAAGGATTTACAGGAGCTGCCTCCTCCAAATTTGGCAGGCGTGTACTCCCGCAGGGCAACTGAGCTTATTACTCCTGACAAAGTAAATACCTATCTGGCAAAGTCCAAATCAGGCCTTTAGTTGGCACAAACAATGCCTGGCTACCTACAGCAACATAGTATTAGGGGTGCATCAACTTGTGACTAACCCAAAATGTGAGAAGAAAAGAAGTGTTGAAGGAGCAAATATGGTGTGGTTCAACCATGAAGATCTGGAGAATAGGTATTGGAGAACCAGTCTTCATGTTCAGGGAGGAGGACCCAGATGCAGCTGTAGGGACTTTCTTTGTACAATATATGCTGATAAGGTGTTTGATCATTTTGAGTTGAGTTATCTGCAAAAGCCCAGGTCAAACAGGGCTTTGAATTTTAGGACTGATTTAAAGTATGGCAGTCTTTACTTGATCTGTCATATTGGCTTAGTACTTTACCTCTGCACTCTCATGTACAGAAGGCGGACATATTTACAGATCACACCCAGCCCGGTGGTTAAAAGTAACCACTGTGACAGTATCAGACGTTTTGTGGATGGTTGCCATCACCTATGACTGCCATACACCAAACTTTTCTTTATATTTGTGGAAGTTTGTTTTTTAAAAATAAATAACTAGTGACCCCCTATACACAAGGATTTTGTTCCCTGAGTATGGAGGCTATTTCTTGAGGCAGCTTGTGTGGGGAACTTCAAACCCAAGTTTCCTTGCGCTAGGAAAACCCCTTCCCCATGTGGCCGGGGGAGGAGCCCACCATCATGCTACTTCGCACCACCAATTCTCCTGCTGCGCAGGACATTCTTGAGGCAGCAGTGTGGGGGTCTTTAAGCCCCAAGTTTCCTTGTGCCAGGAGGAGCCCTGCATCTGTGGCCAGTGGAGGGAGCCCCCATCATGCTAATTAGCGTCACTGATTCTCCCGCTGAGGGGGAGACATGTAGGCCATGCCAGGGTAGCACCCAGGCAAAGAATGTGCCAGAACGGGCCCGTTTTTGCCTGGCATCAGCCAGAAGAGGACAGGCCATGTCCCCCCTTTTCCCGATGTTCCAAGGACATGCGATGTGGCGTCTGTCACTCCAATTTGCAGGTAAATTGTTAGCACTTATTACATATACCACTCAATGGTCCTTGTGCTGGCTCATGTAGTGGAACTTTGTACCCCTGTTGCCGTATTCTGAGGCAGACTTGAGTCTTGGTCGCACTTACTATTTGAGGCTTGCTACTTTTCAACTTGACCAAGATAATTGACTATCCGCCAACTGGGAATATTATACCATCAGTGTGTTGTCGCAAGTAGCGTTGTTTATAAAGAGACCTTATCCCTGTTGGAGGATAAAGCATTGAACTATTGTGGGCCTTTTATCCTCACACATATTACTTGTCTAGAGTACATGGATAATGATTTGAGTGCTATAGCTCAAGGACTTTCGTTGTTGCTGTAATTTCGTTTTTAGGTTCTTTCAATCTAAAATATATTATCAGTGTATATTTGGGGGTGTATTTTATGCCTCAGATTTTGTCCTAAGCTTATCGCTGCTTATTTTACCCTCCCCTTACGGGCTCAGTGGGTTTCGTGGGTAGTGGGGGGCAACAGGAAATCGCTGTGCCCACCAGGGGAGAGGGTTGGTAGATCTATTTTTTAAATAAGTCTCCCCCACTTTATCATCGGCAAATGTAAATCCACTAATGCTGCCTATGCCCTAACCCTTAATAAAGCTAATAAATGTGCCAGGAATGTAAGGGATTCAAGTACCCTCAGCCAAATCAATGATTTGTACGAGGAGGTTGAGACTATATTGAATCCTTTCCCACCCAATTTGACACAGGGTCCGCCGAAGCCGACAAAAACTATAATACCTTCCATTTTGGCCAAGAAACCTAATCAAGCTTGGGCTAGTATGAGCAAGTCTTCTCTGAGCCATGGGTCTGCACAACCTGTAATCGTGGATGGTGAATATCTGATGATCCCTCGATGCAACCTCCCCCCCCACTTGAACCTGTAGTGGTTTGTTCTAACAGGTTCTCTCCATTGCTGGGGACTGCTGAGACAGAACCAATACCGCCAGTTTGCAGGGGAGAAGAGGCTAGTATTATTACCTGGTCTCATGGTGCAACAACTAATCTGTATAAGACTGTTTAACCCCTGTGTAAAGAAGTAGCTGGGCTAAAAGGGGTGGTCAAACCTAGAATCCACATTGGACACACTCAGCTGTTAACACAGATCATCAGACCATCAGATCACAGGGGAATAGGGTTAGTTCCACTACCCCGCCTCTTCATCCCTCAACTTCTGGCACCCCTTGTTCAAACACACTGGTGAAGTTCTCAGATATTTGTGGGTCATCATTAGTTCATCCAGACTCTTTCTGCCAACCCACGTGGTCCCATGTTAGACAAAGTGGGGTACCCATCGGGCAGGCACTTAGGAGTGATTATATTATTCCTGATCATCACAGTATTGCATGCCGCATTGGATTTATGGTCCCTGGATCATGTGGGCTGCTGTGTGAAGGTGGACATAGGGTGCCCTAATGTCCGTCTTGTTGATGTTCCTAAGGTGGGGGAAGGTTTTTCTGAGAGGAGGGAATCTTTACAAAACAAAGTTTTGCATTTGCTAAGATGTAGATACAAGTGCAAGTCATTTGTAATGCAGGACATTTTGAGTGTCCGCAGAAGCTCTCATGGGCCAGGATTGTATGATACTAATAACATTGTGATGGCCTCAGGTGAAATATTGATGGCCTGTTGACAATAGAAGCACAGGACATTCGCATTACGAGTACAGGGATTCAACTTACCTTTTGCAATAGCATCGGGTGAGGTGGGGGTTCTAGAGTGGGCGAGGGCAATTATGGAGGCGATCAGTCTCTGAGTGGTCTTGAGTGATTGCAGCCCATACAGGCTCCTGGTTTACACATGGCTTTTCAAATGTAATTGGTGTTGTAGCCCAAGTACCCCAGATAGAGACAAATGCTGATGTAGGTTCTATGGGTAGTGGACATCTGTAGGGCACTCTGATTGAGCAACAGGAATCTACTGGATTGCTGCGCATTCTTTCTTGGAATCTTGATAGGTTATGTAGCAAGCTGGCCAACCTGAGCTGGGGTGATTACATTGATTATTTCATCTTTGCCTCTTCCAGGAGACTTTGGCCTTGGAGCCATTGCATAGGTCAGGGTTTGTCACCTACTCAGTGAATGCGCTACCCTCCCTGTCTGGCCAACCCTGGGTGGGCCTTTTGATATGGGTTAAAATCTCATTGAATTGGACCATTGTGGAGCTGACCACATGGTTTCCCAATGTTTTGAGGCTGTCCATCAAGGTTTGTGACGGGTCTATAATCAATATCTACAACATTTATAACCACAGTGCGGCCTATATCAGTGCTTCCCCAACATTAACTATTTTTTACAATCACTTGGCGTCCTTGTCCCACAAACCTAAGCTTATTCTAGCATGTGACTTTAACATCACTTATGAGCCACTGGATTTTATTAGGTTAGTCACTGAACCTGAAGATGAAGCTTTGAATATTCCAAAAATCTTACCCTTAAAATCATGTTCTGCTGCGGCCATACATCTAGCTCAGCTAACCATTACACATGGAGCGTACAAGTGTAACGGTAGGAGAGTATCTGATATGGTTAGGGCATTTAGGTTCTGTAGAGCCTCCTCGAAGAGTAGAATTGAGTATGTAATTCTGTCTCCCAACTTATGGGACTGGCTGGATGACTTCCGTATAACCGAAAGAGTAGAAAGGGATCATAACCCTCCGCAACTAACACTTAAGGCTGGGCTGTTTGATTCTGCAACTCAGCATACAGCCTATGTGAATGCTGTTCTTCGGAACTCTAGGAGGGTCATAAAGTGGTCTAAAGTTCATTCTTGTCCTGCACGGCTTACAATCTCTTTGCCTCGATCTGATCACCATATGAGGATGTCGATATGAATGCTATCCCTATTTCTACAATTCATGAACAGCTGTTTAACTCTATAAGTAATTTATTCAGGTAGAAGGTGGCACTGGCAACCCAGAAATGGCTGCTACTGAATCAGCCTCTTGGTTTACCAAGGACTGTAGACTGGCAAAAGCTTGCTTGACAGCAGCTACAAGATCTGTAAACTCTTCATTGATTCGAGAAGCTAGACAGCACTACAAGGAGGCGCTTGCAGCCAGCAAAAAAGAGTTGGGAGGATCAGAACTGGCAGGACCTGTTAGAAGCTTCCAAAAGGACAGATAGTTTCTCCTTTTGGCATAAAATTGCCCATGGCAGTTTGACGGCACACACTATGACCGTACATCATATTCAATACCAGGTACCAGGTATGGGTCCAACACTTTGCTAGTTTATACTCCTCACCCCACCCAGATCAACTGTCCAGTAGATTTATGCCGTGTCTGTCGGCTAATAGGAATCCTCTGCCACTTGCCTTAGGTTTCTTCTCCCTGGCCGACACTAAGAAAGCAATAGTATCTATCAAACCTGGGAAAGCCCCGGGTTTGGACTTGGACCGTTCAGAGATTGACATCCGGGCCCTGTACATAAATATCTTGTTGAATGCATTAATGGCAGAAGCCCCTCTTTCTGAGTCCTGGAGGGTTGCTGTAATTGTACCAACTTTTAAGAAGGGAGCTAGATTTGATCCAAGCAATTATAAGTCAATTAGTTTAACTGATATCCTCCCACCACGTTTCATCTAAACTCCAAGAATGGGTTCTTGAAAAAAATAATCTATCTCCCTTTCAGACTGTGTTTAAGCTCAGGGTAGGAACAGCTGACAAAGTCCTTAGGTTCATATTGATCTTATGTAAATACATAAATATCCTGAAGAACATCTTTATGTTCCCTTCATCGACGATAGAGCTGCTTTTAATCTTGTTCTTAGATCTTGTCTCTGGGACTCTCTTAGGTCGATGGGGGGCACCTCTCCCCTGGTAGGGATTTTAGAGAGGCTCCATGAGAATAATTATGCTCAAGCGAGGTGGGGCAAGGACAGGGTGTTAGCTGAGAGGATAAGAGTCACACCATGGGTTCGGGAGGGATGCATCCGCGTGCCAACGTTCTTTACTGTGTATATAAATGATGTATTTAACTATCTAAATGATTGTACCCATAATGCCCCCAAACTTGGCGGATCTCTTTCCCTGGGTTGCAGTTTGCAGGCAATGCCTCACTCATCTCTAGGTCCTCTCTTGAAATCCAGATTTTATTAAATACATTTCAAGATTTCTGTAATCTAAAGTGCTTGAGATTAATGTTCAGAAAAATAAATTATGACTGTATGACTGCATAGATCATTCCGCAAGAACTTGTCACTCTTGAATGTCACTTGAAGAGGTGATTCACTTTGATTACCTGGAAGTTAGAATTAGCAGTTCTCTGATGTGGTCCACCCACATTGAGAAGTGCTGGGCCACAATTTTTCACAAAACAGCTACTATTGGAAGGATGTACAGGGCCTCTTCCCAAAGGGCAGTCTCTCCTGTTGTTGAAGAGTATAGGGCTGCAGCTTAGTCAGCTGCATTATACGGATCTGACGTTTAGGGTATGGTTTCTTTAAATTCTCATATTGTTAGAGAAAATAATTTTATAATATCATTATTTTCTCTACTTCAATCTATCCTCTTCTCACCCCTCTACACTTTGATCTGGCCTTAAACCAGAGTGGTGATTTGGCAGTCCTGAGACCCCTGGCCCATTGGATCAGGATCTGGTCTATTTCGGGACTGGAAATCTTTACACAGGGCCTCGGTAAACTGGTGCAGCTGAATAGGAACCTCACTGTTCCCTGGTTGAGGAACGTTGAACTATGGCTTCATATTTTGGGCTTGGAAACCATGTGGCTCAACCCTTCTTCTAGTAACGGCTCATCAAAAGCCTTCCTTGAGACACTATTCTGGATGTTTATAAAAGCTGAATTTCTATGGGCTTCAGACACTTTTTGCCCTACTGGTAGGTTTTTGATTAAGAAGCCCTATCTGCAGTTCAAGGCATATTTTGAAGAGGATAATCCGTAACAGGCTAGAACACTCTTTATTAAGTTCTGTGTTGGTACCCTGGGAATGAACAGTTATACGTGCAAGTGGAATGGGGTGTGCCCTAGCAAAGAGTTTTGTACTGTTTATTTGGATTGGGTGGAAACCATTGAACATGTTTTGTTTTGTTGTCCGCTGTATACATGTGCCAGAAGTAAGTGGCTGAAATCTGCTTGTTGGAGTTTAAGGTTCGGGCACTATTCCCCTACTTTGCGTACAGTTAGGGCCTGATTTAGATCTTGGCAGTATTACTGCCAATCGGAGTGGCAGTGGACCCGAGAACACAGTCAAGTCAATTTGACGATGTTCAACCCGCTGTATTTATGTTACAGTCCTGCAGGCGGTACACTGGCGGCAGATTGCTGATACAGGGAGCCCGTCCCTAGACCCAAAGGACATCGTACAATGGAAGTGGCTATGGAATAGAGGTAAGTCTCACACACACACACACACACACACACACACACACACTGTACCTTTGCCATATGTGTCCACCTGCACAACACACCACATGCACACAATTATCTATTGCCATTCCAACACCACACAAAATGCACATGCCGAAAACACACACTGACATACATCCATAACACAACATACACACACTATTTACACTACACTCACACATGCCATAACCACAACAACCAACACAAATTCACACTCATCTACACAAACACACTCACACAAAGGTACAACTACACACATCACAACAACCGCCACACAACAACACTCACCTGAATATTGTACAGAGCAACACAACAACATCAGACCCATATTCACATGGCACACATACTGACACAACCACACCATCCATTCCAGCTCCATCACCCTCAACCAACCAATCCAATGTCGCACGCACATACACCTGGTGACTCACATACACAACTGGCTGCACAACATTACTGGTTCAGGTCCCCTTGCAATATATACGCTGGGACATAGTTGACAAGGATGATTTTAACGTCATTATGGTGCCAGCATTGATTTGACAATGAATACTGATACCAGAATTACAGTTGTGTACGTGTGTGATATGTGCCTTGTACCAGTGTGTCCCCATTCATACCAGACACCATTGTTTCCTCCACATTTTCATGCCACAGTAATTTTTAAAAACCACTGTGACATCTATATAACTGCAGTGGTCCTGAGCTCAGCAGGACCTGTGCAGTGACCACACAACAGACACATGCAATGCAGGTTCCATACCTTCAAGTCCAGCGCCGAGGGTGTTGTGTTTTCTCTGTGGTTCTTGTCCACTCGTGTTCAGTCCAAAACGGAAGTGTAATTAGGAATAGAGGTACTTTTTTACCTCATTTCCCTCCAAGTCCACCAACTTGGGTGAGGCGGTTGAACCACCACAGCTGCCTTGGCGGTAAGGCACTTCCAAATCTGAAAGAGTGGCTGGAGTCCTGCCGTCAGCCATTATTTCCAATGGCGCCAGAGACGCAAATGGGATTTCTTGGCAGAGTCGGCGGAACTCGGGCAGTCTTTCGTCTATGAGACCGCCAGGCCAGAGGATGGGTTTTGCATCCAAAAAGTATCAACACACCCGTTACCGTCAAGGTCTAAATCAGGCCCTTAGTTTTGACATGAGCAGATTAATGGTTTTCTGCCTGAGGAGATTCTTAGTAGCAGTGGGAGTGACTGGAAAATATCTGGACTTCCCTCTGTAGCAGATGTGTGCTCTGGTCAGGTGGCATTAGGTGAACCTGAAGCCTCTGATCATCATGGGCAGGAAAGTTTGGATGTGGCCAGGATAATTTGTCTTAGTATGTCTCATGGTCCTGATTTGCTGCAAAACTATTGTGATTATCAGTGGCGTAATGAAAACTGAGGGGCCTCCCTGCAAAGTACCTGGAGGTGCCACCCCTCCGAATTTAGTCAGAAGTTTCAGGCAAGGGTACTATACTGAGGGGGCCCCCTGAGCTCAGAGGCCTCCCTCACCATAGGGGGGCCTGTGTTACTCCACTGGTGATTATATTCCCGGCCACATTCTTTTTATCTTGTTTAAATGTTGATCCGTTTCTTGCACTTTATTCATACAATTGATTGATAATATTTTGCTGGATACTCACCTTATATTGCATGGGGAGGCACGTGAGTAGCTTTCTGTGTACTGCATTTGGGGAGGGTCACGTTGTGGTTTTTATACCTTTTGTCCTTGCTGGTTTAATCGTGCAACTGTAGAGCACACGGACATTTTGTAGTGATGTTTTTATGTATATTGCTTTTATGGTCCCAGTAATTGAAATAAAGTTTTGTTCCTTGGGTTCTAGTCACAACGGTCCTATGTAAATGTTGTGAATCATGTTTAATCATTGAGAGGTGTCTATCCAGCCTACTTAGATACCTTTGGCAATTTAAATTCATTAATTCATTTGCATGGGGTCCATGGCTGGAGGGGATTTCACTAAGGGTAACCATTGTGAGCACTCACATTCCATTCTGATGCCCCTTTGTATAGGATGCTATCGCTGGGAAATGTTCCACCCCCCAGATATAATGGTGGTGGGAATTGTAAATAATTTACTTGCACGTGTGTATGTGGGTTTTCCACGGGGATTAGGTAGGTCTAGATGAAGCTGAACACTGCTTTTAAGTTTTACGTTTTTAAAGAATGAACAATGATCTCATGTAATGATGTTTTTTTTAAAACTTTTAGTTTTGTATGTACTATGTTTTCGTATATATATTGTAAGGTATGAAGCTGAAACAATTAAAACAATTAAATTAAATTAAATGGAAATGGACTAAGGGTAACCTTACTCCAGAAATTCACTTTCCTGCGTGCCAGAAAAGAAACAGAGCTACAACCAACGTTGATAGCATGTTACAAAAATGCTACAGTCTACCTAATGGAAATAGCATATTTTCACAAATGCTGGCCTGTTACTGCCTGCTAAATGCTGGAAAGATTCCTTTGCTGAATAAAACTCTGCCAAAGCAGAAATCGTAAATCATCAGAAACCCTATTTTTTGGGGATCCAAGTAATATAAAAACGTCATTAAACATGCGATTTGGTGAAAACTTCAAGATTCTGCAATTTCTTGAAAGTAACTTCATTTTTACCAAAGTAGTAGGCATTTGAAAATGTGAATATAAAATATAAGCAGCATGCTCATAGCAGAGAGTTTTAAGGAGGGTAAGCCTCTTTTTGCTAGGTTACGAAGGATGAACCTGCAGGCAATCAGAACGGATTTTTGAAAGGGAAAAATTAGGTTATAATTAAGGCCACAGGAGTTATGCTATTCTGTGTCTGCTGCAGTTTGAAGATCATTGTGGATTTTTCACGCATGCCACATAATCCACCATCTGCTGCACAATTTGCAGATTTTGTCCAAAAAATCAAACAGATGAAAATGTTCAAAAGAAATTCCAAAACATTCTGGGGGGTAACTGTCAGGACCTCAACTGTATGATGCAAATCTGAGTCAGTGGAGGGGGCTCGCCGGTAGTTATCTTCTCCACTGGATTCTCCTTTCGATTTGGTGTTCTGTAATGATGCCGCTGCTTTCAATGCTGCCTTCCTGTCTTTGTCACTTTGTGCCGGGGTAGGCCCAGGTTCCGGTCGTGGGTGGTCCTCCTGTGGCCTCAGAGACCTCCAGTACTTCTGCTGGGTCGACTTTCCAGTTTTAGTTGTGGTACCTGTGTCTGCTTTGTATGTCTCCAGGCAGGCCCATGCACTTCTGATGTTTGGTAGAAGTGTGTGTGTTGTGTCCTTCCATTACTACCCACAGTCTGGAGGGGAGCAAGAGTGAATACTGGATGCCCTCCTCCCGGAACGCTTGTTTCACCTCTGAGTAGAAGGCCTGTCTGGCCTGTACCTCAGCTGTAAAGTCTGGGAATAGGGTCACCATTCCGTTATCCACCCTGAAAGGTCCAGCCTCTCTGGCACGCTGCAGCAGTACGTCTCTATCTCTGTAATGCAGTAGTTTGGCCACTACCATGCGGGATGGGTGGCCCGGGGCAAGGGGCCTCATCAGCACTCGGTGCGCACTCTCCAACGCGAAACAGGGAGTGAGCTGCTCCGGGGCCACCTCCATCCTCATCCACTGCTCCAGGTAGGACACCATGTCAGTCCCTTCAGTGCCCTCCGGAAGACCAATAATGCGTACATTGTTTCTTGGATTTCAGCCTTCTGCATCCCTGCTTTGCACTCCAACCAGTGGACATGTTTGGTCAATTGTACCAGTTAGGCTTTCATCTCTTGGCGAGATGGGCTTAAGTCCATAAATGTGGTTTCGGTGTTCCAGATTCTGTAGGCTAGCTTCTGATTATCCACTCTCAACAGGCCCAAATCTACGGAGACCTGGCTAATTTCACGCTGAAGCGTTATTTTGGTGTCCTCAATAGCCCCCAGGATCTTATCCAGAATCCTATCCATTGTAGCCTGTAGTGAGGTGAGGACAGGATCCATCATATCTGGTTGCTCCATCCCGCTCACCCGTTGCTGTCCTTGTGATTTTGCTCTGTTTCTGCCCTTGGTATTCATCTGCAGTGCAATTAGGGAGTTCCCAGGGGAGCCCTAGTCTGTTCCCCAGTGGGCTTATGGACAACTGTCTTTCCCCAGAGCCTCTTGCTACAGCACAGTGAGGCCGGATCATGCTAAGCGTAAAATAAAGCCTTGGTTGAGGTTCCTATGAGTCAATTAGTCTTCCCGGTCACAGTCCTATATGGCGGCGTCCACACCTGCGCAGGTTGTCTGGTCCTGCCTGTGGTGCACCAGCGTAGAATGCGGGCTAAGCTCTGATCCCAGTCACCCGGGCTCACCAGCCCCACAGGGACCCACAAGGTGGTGGGAGAAGCAGGGGAAGCCTCTTGCCACCAATGTTAGATGCCCCGCTTGTCAACACGGGGGCGACGGCAGTCAGTGCATCGGGCAGCCCCCCAAAGCCTCTTAACTTTCACCGCTCTGCAGGTTCCAGCTTCATGCAACCATGGGGGCTTGCTCTCGCCTGGTCGTCCGCTCTCTGTGGGCCTATCTGGACCACTCCAATGAGAGCCCCACTCTGCCTTCAGCCGCCCCCGGCCTCAGTTCTCACTGCTGCTCACCTCTGCTCACCCCGCGTCCCCCTCTGCCCCAGAGGGCCAGTCATGCCATCGTCCAGGTGAGCGGCCTCCCCCAGCAGTCTGCAGCACCCCTTCAGGGCCCTCTTGGGCACCAGGCAGGGTGCGGCTCTTCGTGGTGGCGCTCTCTGCGCCCACTCGGTCAGCGACAGTGGGGGGGAAGGTCAGGTATGTGGCTCCTCTCTCGTCTATCTGTGGGCAATGGAGAGGGTAGGCAGGCCCAGCCCTCCCCTTGGTGGGTTTCGTCCGGTCTAAGCCGCGGCTCCCCTCAGCCCAGGCTAGGCCGCAGGGCTGCGTGCGGCCCCCCGGCTTCGGCTGTGCATTCCGGCCAGGTCCACAAGGTCACCCTGTCACCAGCCTCCTGGGTCCCCTCCTCTGGGCCTCTGCTCGGCCGCGCCTGCCCGGAGCACCAGTCATCCGACTGGAGCAGTCCTTCCCACCAACACCGCTGCCTCTCGGCTGGCCGCGGCTGGCGATCCGTCTCCCAGGTGCCGCGGTGCAAACGAGTTTAGTTCAGCCTCTTCTGCCCTGCGGTCATGTGGGGTCAGTTCCTGGGCCCCGATGGGGTGTTTAATGCAGGATATTTGTCGGGCTGTTGCAGCGCTACCCGATCAAGCATGCAGCATGTTAGCCAGCCTGGCCACGCTCCCTCTACATTGACTGATGTGATGTAAATCCTTACTAATCTTTGTGAGCAAGGTGTTTGGCAATTATATTTAAACAGCACTCTTCACTTCTGCACCTAGTACATTTTCAAGCTGACAACTGGACCTTGTTGAGCAAGCCAGTCACAAGCACAGATTTGTGCACTATGACTTCTTACTCTTACCATACAGTGTCAAGCACCTTGAAGGTGAGCCCTAACTGTGAACCTTGTAGCCTGTAGGTGCTGGTGTGACATTAAAGACTGGTAGCAAACGTAAGGCTTGTAAACAATTATCCTCATAGTCTACACCAGGTCAGCCCTGTGTGCCTCACGGCTTTGATGGCTGTCCTACAGGTCCAGAAATAACAGCTATTGCAATTTTCCCAGGCAGCTGTGGTGGCATCGGTAGCAAGTGACTCCTTCATCCTTTATTTCCTACTTGTCATGCCTTTCCATTTCTGATCTTGATAAAGTATGTTATTAAAAGGGGTAGGAATATGATATAGTTGGCTAACGACGAGTATCTGGGACAGACAATGCATGCCTCCCTATGATGCTCCTCTAAGTATGCATGTGGGTATTTGATTGTGCTTGTGTAATGGATCAATGAAGCACCCTTGTACATGTTCATTGGATGTAGCTGTTCTATGCAAACACCCACACATTGTAGAAGGTTTGTGGCTTTTAAATAGCCCTTACACATTCACTTTGACCTTCCTAGGTCCCTAACTGCAACATGGTCTGCAGAGTTGTCCACTGCAATCCAGTGCCTGGACCTCCCAAACCTTAGTGCTACTAATATTCAGGGCAGTGTTGGAGCATCCTATTTCCAGAACCAGCGTTCTGAGTTGCAAGTAACACCAGATTTGAACAGCACATATGCTCAAATGCTGCCAATGGACCAACTAAAGACCCTAGTGAATCTGCCGTCAGCCAGCCTGCTCACTCATCAGGTCACTTCCTGGAATTCCCGCACCTCTTAGGGGCACCTAAAAAACACACCTTTTCCCACTTCCAGCACCCTATGGAAATATAATCAGCCCCTTACACTGTCATTGTCTTTGGGCCAGATAACATGACAGACTGCAGATGTGCTTACTGTAATGTGATAGGTCAAAGCTTACAGCAAGCACAAATCCCTGCCTAGCTTGGCCCTCACACAATAAACCAAACCAGCTTCTTAGACACTAGTTTAAACTATTTCCACACACCCCTCACCCCTAAATACACCACTGCCTTGGACCTACTAGATGACTGCCTCTTCATCTCTCATTTTAATGTCTAGCCTAGCAGTGCAGCACCTTACAGGATTTTGGCAGCTTGAGTCTCCCAGCTCTCTTCTGTCCTTAGCTTTCCGTGGCTCCTGCCACTGGTCTATTGGCAAGCAGCTAGCTTATTAGTACTGAAATAAGGCTGGCCACCCTCTTATAATGTTGCTGGAGAGCATCCTCATGATATTGCTGGTTGCAGTCCCAACCAGCCATCCTTGTGCAACTCCACCCTTGAACAGACATCCTTGTGCAACTCCATCCTTGACCAGCAATCCTTGTGGAACTCCATCCTTGAACAGCCATCCTTGAACAGCCATCCTTGAACAGCCATCCTTGTGCAACTCCATCCTTGAGCAATAATGCTCTTTTCTTGAATTAAAAAAAACCTCTTGGGGTAAAGAAACTGGGAATACAAAAGAATTTGGAGTAACAAACATCAGAGGAAGGACACCACCAAGTCAGAGTTATAGTTAGTTTTAGATTTTTGGTGTGGTACAGAAAGGGTTGGGGATAATATTCGAGTTTGAATTAGTTTGAATTAGGGAGACCTAAGGTTTATGGATTTTTTTTATGGATTTTTCCAGATGTAGAGTTAGGTATACGATTAGAGCAAGGTTTAGGGTAAATGTTAAGATTAAGGTTTAGGGTTATGGCAGCAGATAGGATTTAGGAGTTAGAAGTTAGGAGATAGATAGCAGTTAGGATTACAGTACATTATAGGACAGATTATCATGGGATTTGCATTTAGATAATGGATTAGGGTTAGGTTCCAAGTTAGGGTATGGATGTAACCAGAGGTGCCCATACCATAAGTGTAAGGGTGAGCTGGATTTTATACTTAGTTTAGGATTAGTGGAAAAAAGGAGAAGGTAAGGGTTTGATTAAGGGGCAATAGAGAGGTCCCCCTTTGTTATGCAATATATCTGCAAAAATCACATAGTTTACACCTTTTTTTTACTTGGCCGCCAACGGAAGATGGTTTCTATTAAGTCACAACCATTACATGATGCTGCCTAAAAAACTTTACTGGGTCTTTCTTTTTCACCCCATGGCTTCATGAGGTGTTATTTTGAGATTTGCTTGCAGTCTGTAAATATACCAAAAAGCATAGATCCTTGTGTCTATGTACACGTCCACGGTTTCTGCCTAGACTTTATTTCTGCTGTTAAACACTTTGTAAATGGTTGCAGCGTGACTGTGCACCATGGTGGCAGATGATGGAATGAAATAGGACCTGGGAAGGAAACCGTTAATCACAAAAAGGCCTGTCGAAATTATTCAAATCAGCCCCTCTCTCTCGCTCTGTGCATTCCTCAATTCTCTGATGTATGACCTTTTGTTTTGCCACACACAATTTGCGATCCGTTTCAGAATTGCAAATTGTGAGTCACAAAACAAAATGTGCAACAGTGTTAAGTTCACTGTTTTGATGCCCAATGGGGTTGCAAATGACCTACCTCATTAATATTCATGAGGTAGGTCACAATTTGCTACCCCATTGGGAATGGCTGCACTCACAGGGTTGGCAGCCTGCTGGGGACGGCAAACAACCATGTCTGTGACTGCTTTTTAAATAAAGCTTTTTTTTTTTTAAATGCAGCCCATTTTCCTTAAAGGAAAACAGGATGCATTTCAAACAAAAAAATGAGAAGTTTTCTTTTTCTTTTTTCAGAGTAGGCAGTAGTCCGAGGGACTACTTCCTGCTCTGAAAAAATATTTCCACTTCCATTCACAAAGGGGAAGAGGTCCCTTAGGGACCCATTCCAATTTGCGAAAAGGGTTACCACCAATTTAAAATTGGTGTTAACTGCGATTGTTTTGTGACTGCATTCACGTCGCAAAACAATCATACATACCATTCAGATTCGGTATTAGGAAGGGACACCCTGAACACGCCCCTTCCTAATATCGAATCGCAAAACCCAAATTGCGGTTTGGTAACAAGTTACCAAATCGCACTTTGGGCTTTGTATATCCCCCCAAAAAAATTCTAGTTGAGACTAGAAAAATGCTATGTACATGTGGCCTGAAATCCTGCCGTCCTGCGTGAGCAGAAATGTTACTCAACCAATGGACAAGTCCTTTGCATTCACTGAGAGCACTGAACGAAGCGTATGACTAGCCCCAGAGGAACAGATCACATGTATCCTATTTTTGTATTTGCCCTGACCCTGGGGCCCAATAAACTGATAGGCATTTAATGAAACTGTAAAAAAGTCATGGGTAAAAAATGTCTAGTGCTTGTGCAATGGAGAATTGGAGAGCTGTCATTTTCTGTGAAAAATATTGGAGCCTCAAGTACAAAGTCCTTTTGCGTTTGCAAACACTATGATTATACTATGAATTCTGAGTCCTAAAGGAACTTTTGAAATTCTTTCTGAATCACAAATAGAAGATTGTTTGAAAGAGGCATCCCCCTCCTATTTCTGAATCAGAAAGGAATATATCATTGGTTTACAACCACAATTCTGGTTGTAAATCAGTGATTAGTTACTGACACCCAAGTTGGGGTGGTAACTGATTCATAAAGAGGAAGGCATCTCCTTAGGAGCTACTTCCCTTTGGGAATGGTGTAGGCAGCCTTGTGTGTGTGGTGGGGGGGAGGGGGCTGGTTGAGGGAGTTAGTAGACCATGCTCCATGGGATCACTGCCTACTCGCTCTGAACTTTTCCAAAACGATTTTTCTCCAAAAGCTACACTGGTTCCATTGAGGTACAAGGGATGCTTTAAAAAAAAAAAGGGTTCTCATTTTTGGAATGCAATCATAGAGATGGTGGTCTGCTGTCCTATGCAGTAACATGCCTAATGATTATTAATTAGGCAGGTCATTCTTTCACCCATGCAATTTAGAATTTTGCGAACCAACCTATTAGTACACAGGTTAGTTTACAACATACTATTCTGTTTGTAAAACGTCAGTGTAGGACCATTTTTGCAAATGGAATAATAATATCGGAGGCCCTAAGTTTCTGTTTCAAAGATGCACTTGCTGAAGCCAATTCCAAATGTATCCGCCGAAGAGACAGAAAAGCTGCTTTGCAAATAGAAGGTCCTCCTTAAACAATACTCAGCAAACTGAGACACGGTGTTCCTAACCGGAGCCAGCCACATCATGAGACCTTTAGTGTGTGCAACTAGGGCAAAGTAATAAAGTGTACACTCATGCGGAAAACAGGATTACGACTGACATATCATCTGCGTGCGGAGCTTGCATTGGCTTCCTTCCTTTTGAAATAAAGGCCTCCTTGTCAGATGTTGAACCTCTTTCTGCGTAATCCTCGCAAGGGTGATTCTTAATTCTTAACTCCACAGGCAGCAAATTGTAATTACACGTTAGTACAGTTGAACTTTTGCTGCCTACTTGATGACTCAATATTCGTCCTCCCTTTTTCCCATTCTTTATGCTCTCACTAGCTTGGCTGCTGGGCGATGACTGAGGGGTTTTTCCTAGGTGGCACTCTGGGTGCTGATCAGGAGTGTGCATAACTCGTATAACTGCGTCTAGAGTCGTGACAGCAAAATCCAGCACTTAGCCATATTTTCTTAGCACAAAAGACATCCTTGTGTCTAAAATAGATCAGAAGATGCTTTTTGCGCTATGAAAATGCGCAGGACATAAACAGGAGCAGCCGGCAGCAGCCTGTGCTCTCCAAGGGGCATATTTACAAGCCTCTTGCGCCACCTTGCTTTGCCCTAGCGTCATTTTTTTTCCGCTAAGGCAGCGCTCAGATGGCCTTTTCTCCGAGCCAGATTGACAAAGTGGCACAATGCTTTCCTGCGTCTAGCATAATGTATGCAAGGGGGGCGTTCCAATGCAGGGAGGCCCAAAAACATGGCACAGTAAAATTTGCAACTTTTCACTGCATCATTTTTTCCGTCATTTTTAACGCCTACCCAAGACAGGCGTTAAAATGACACACCCATAGGAACCCATGGGCCTCCCTGTGCTTTGCTGCACTAGCGTCCAAATCCTAGACGCTAGTGCAGCAAAGAGCATCAATAGCGTCAAAAATGTTGATGCTATTGTGCTAACGACCGCCATGGTGCGCCATATTGTAAATACTGACAGTGCGGGGGAGGCAGGAAAAGTGGCGCTTCGAGACCGATGCGCCTTTTCTTGTAAATATAAGCCTTAGTTTGTTGTTCTCATCCTCCTGTGGTGGAATTTTTGCCCAAAAGTACTCTTAATTACTTGAGCAGATGTAATCACGTATATTTGGTAATTTGGGTGATTTGCATCACAAAAGTAATGCGGAATCACCAAAATTACTCCAATTACTCTGGTGTAATTAAAACTTCTCCCAGGCCTAGTGCTGATCTCCCTCGTAAGGTTTGGTCACAACCTGGTGGAAGCACCGCTGTATCAGTGAAAGCAATTCACCAAATGAAACAGTTAATGAGGTGCCATCAGAAGTCCTTTGACTCTGCCCCTGACCCCCAAAAGACATTATAGGCAGTGACATGACGGAACCTTGACCCAATAATTGATATCATAAGAAATGACGTCATACAACGCCTTAACCATGAAGGCTTCCTGCATGTTTAAACTTTCCCTTTTGCCAAAAAGGGTGGGCAGGCTTTGAAAAGTTATGTGGTTTAGAGGCATTTGATTTTCCTTTTTTCATATATTATCCACATAATTGTTTTGTTTTTTAGCACTTAAATACATAAAAGCATCCGAGATAGGAAACCATTTTCAGATTTTACTACAGACAGTTTAGATGCCTGGGAGATGTTGTTGTAAATACTTTATAAAAGTATAATAAAACATAGTAGAAAGGAGGATGAGCATTGGGTCCTCCATTTGCTGCCTTGTGGTTATCATTGTTTGCCATTGCTTAGATGGGCTGTCCATAAAACCCATCCTTCAATGTTTCCTCATCTTACTCTTAGCTTTCCGTCGCCCCGGATATAATGCCTTCTAGAACTCAGCTAAAGAGCCATTCTACATATTGAATAGTTTTTTTCTACATGTCAGTGACTGGTAACACCTATCAACATATGGCGACTCCTTCAGAACAGGAGTTGCACTCAGGTCCTTGAAAATGGCTATCACCGCCTTAACCTAACATTTACATATATAATTAGGATTTAGAGAACTAGCAAGACTCATTATAGTCTTGTGAAAGTAAAGGCGCAAATTTGTGTTAAAGCCATGTCCTCTCTAGGAGGGGAAATCTAGTATCTGCCTAAGGCATTGGTTCTTAACCTGTGGTTCTGGGACCCCTGGGGGCCTGTGAGACCTCCTCAGAGGGCCCACAACTACTTTACAAATTTAAATAACATTGAAATTAATAGTGTATATACAAATATACACTCAAAATTGAAAATTGTAAAACGTTTTCTATATTTGATTGTGAATTAAACAAAATATTTAAATATTTGAAAATTTGGTTTGGTGTATGCTAATTTTTGTATTTTTTCTGTATTGTTTTGAGGCTCAAATCCTAGAAGTATCTTAGGCCACGGGTCCATGCTTTCCAATATTGACTCAGTGAGGGTTCCCGGATTTAATTAATGGTTCAGTAGGGATCCACCGAAGTCAAAAGGTTAAGAACTACTGGCCTAAGTTACAGAAGTCTGCTTACAACAATGGTTTGTGTCTGACAGAAGGGACCTCTAGTAATGCCCTAAAGTAATAGAGCCTACTACAGAAGGACTTGTGTCTGATTTGACACCAGGAGTAGTTTAAGGTATCACACCCTCCACCAGGAAAGTGTCCAATGCATCTGTTATAAATGGGGTCTTTGGTTAGCAGTCAGGTTACCCCCTGTCCAAGTAAGGACCCCGACTCTAGTCAGGGTAAGTCACACACAATCCAAGTTATCCTGTGCCTGCCCTCTGGTAGCTTGGCACTGAGCAGTCAGGCTTAACTTAGAAGGCAATGTGTAAAGTATTTATGCAATAAGCCATACACTAACACTCAATTGCACCACAGAAATACACCATACAGTGTTTAGAAAATATGTAGTATTCATCTGGATAAATGCAGGTCAAAATGATTAAAATGCAATAAGTGAATGTTGAGATATCACTTTAAAAGTTAAATGAATTGTCTTAAGTCTTTTAAAAGCAATCAAAGTCTCTTTCAAGCACAAAGTACCTGGTTTGTGTGCAAAATCTTTGCAAAGAGCCACAGAGGAGGAGATGTGTGGAAACAAAGGGGTGTGCGTTGATTTATCGGGCCGCACACAGCGATGCGTCATTTAGTTTTCACTCAGGGACGGCTGTGCGTCAATTTCTGGCACTCGGTCGGGGGTCCTCTTCGGGTTGCGGGGTTTTCGGACGCCCCAGGAACGATGCGTGGATTTCTGCGCTGGCAGGGCGAAGTCACAGGAGCTGCGTCGATTCGGTGGGTGTTGCGTTGAATTTTCTACTGCACGGCAGGTGCTGCATCGATTCCTCCCTGGAAGTCGGGCTGCATCGATCCGGTGGGCCATGCGACAAATTTCCGGTCGCTATGCTGGCGGTGCGTCGATCTTCTCGATGCAAAGTCAGGCTGCGTTGTTCTGGGTCGGCGTGCAGTGAATTTTTCACCATGGTGCAGGCTGTGTGTTGTTTCTGGCAGGCTGTGTGTCGAATTTCGCGGCACAAGGAGTCCTTCTTGTAGAGATAAAGGGGGTAATTCTGACCCCCGCGGGCGGCGGAAGCCGCCCGCCTGGCGGGAACCGCCAGAAGACCGTACCGCGGTCAAAAGACCGCGGCGGTCATTCTGACTTTCCCGCTGGGCTGGCGGGCGACCGCCAAAAGGCCGCCCGCCGGCCCAGCGGGAAAGCCCCAGCAACGAGGAAGCCGGCTCCGAATGGAGCCGGCGGAGTTGCTGGTGTGCGACGGGTGCAGTTGCACCCGTTGCGATTTTCAGTGTCTGCCAAGCAGACACTGAAAATCTTAATGGGGCCCTGTTAGGGGGCCCCTGCAGTGCCCATGCCATTGGCATGGGCACTGCAGGGGCCCCCAGGGGCCCCACGACACCCGTTCCCGCCATCCTGTTTCTGGCGGTGAAAACCGCCAGAAACAGGATGGCGGGAAGGGGGTCGGAATCCCCATGGCGGCGCTGCTTGCAGCACCGCCGTGGAGGATTCCCTGGGGCTGCGGGAAACCGGCGGGAAACCGCCGGTTTCCCTTTTCTGACCGCGGATGTACCGCCGCGGTCAGAATGGCCCCAGAAGCACCGCCAGCCTGTTGACTGGTGTGGCTGAGGGATCAGCAGGTAACTAAGGACCACCTATCGTCAGAGCAAGACAGACAGTTTTAGGTTTCAGGAAAAGGGTATATGGGTTGAGAAGGTGGGTCCACAAGTCAATAAATACTTAAGTAGGACTATAAAATGTTTCAAGGAAGATAGTTAAAAGTAAAAGTATTTTTACTTAAAAGTGTGGGACAATGAGATGCCTGTCTTGATGGTGAGGCTCATCTCATTTAGCCAGACCTTTGGCAAGGAAGACTGAATGAGGAGGTAATGCCACTTTTACTCCTTCCAAAGCTCCACAATCAGTGTAATGACAGTGGGCTACCAGCCTTTTACTGGTCTTGGGAGGTATGGGCAAGCAAGGGATGGTATTGCCCGATAGCTCTAATGGTTGTGAATACTGGTGCAATAATTTCCATTCACAAATCATTGCCAAGAATTGGTCTAACTAGTTCATTTGGAGAACAGGAAGACCATAATTCCCAGAATGCACCTATTTGTTAAATGAAAACACAAGACTGGATATAAATGATGTACTTAGAGTGAGCTGACTGCAACAGTTGGGCTCTCCCAAAGGAAGTGTTAAAGATATATCTGCAAACACATTCAAAGTCTAAAATGATTTAATAGAAAAAAGAAAAATGATCATTCCATGAATCATAGATGCAGTAGGGCAGAGTTTTCCCCTGCCACTAAAAAGTGTGTGAACTGCCCAAGAAAATGTACATTTATGTAGTTGTTCTTCAACGAGTTTTCAATGGGAATCACATGACCTCATAAACTAAAGGGAGTACACAGGACAAACATCTAAATAAAAATAATTTTTAATACAAAGGGAGTACACAGGTGCCAGAGTCTGAAATCATGAAAAAGGAAGAAAATGACATTTAAATGTAACAAGAATGTAAGCTTTTTTGGCTGTGCAAACAAATCAACATGTTCTCATCTTGAGAGCAAAGATGTGTATGAGAAGCTTGAATCGCCATAGACAGACACCTCCTTTTGCTCATGGTTAGCATGAGCAAGAAAACATTTTGGCAGTGGTTACAGTAACACTTATGCAATTACGCATTTTTCATCCACAGGGTCTGCCTATAGCTATATGTATCTGAGCACAAGAAGACAGTCCTCAGTCTGTTTCGGCTGAGCAAGTCAATACACACTTTCTTGTCTTTTATTTTTTCAACCAGCAGAGGCCGCTGCATATGTCCAGGTGGTGGAGGGGTGACGACTACAGGTGAAACAACAATTAAAAAAAAGAAAAGAAAACATTTAGGCTCCTATTTAAGAAAAGTGCAGTTGCACCCAAAGAGGCGCCACTTTTCTTGCACCACTTAGCCACCCTAACGGCACCATGTGAGTGCCGCATCTGAGATACGGTGCACCATGTGGTAGTTAGGGGAACTAGCGTCAAAATGTATGACACTAGTTCAGAGGTTTGCAGGATTAGCAAAAAAAATGTTACGCTAATTCTGCACAGCCCATTGAGGCCCACTGTAAACAATGGTGTGTCTTTGGCCCTCCTAACAGGGGAATGTCCCCGTTGCATACATTATGCCTGGTGCAGGCACAATGTAGCACAAAGGGTTACAAAGTGGCACAATGTATGCATTGCGCTACTTTGTAAATTTGGCGCAGCGATTTTGGTCTTGTTGGGCCACATTAGCATTAAAAAAAGGAGCTAGGGGTTCTTAAATCAGCCCCTTACCGTTTACCTCACGCCGCCTGTCTCTCACCACTGTCTCCTGCTGCCTCGCTCCTCTTGTGGTGTCCCAGCATTCACTGGGACACAAGCACAGGCTCCGGAGCAATCCTGGTGCTGCTTACATGCTAAACATAGCATGTAAGCAGCGTCAGGATTAGTCTGAGTGGCTCGGAGTGCTGCTCAGACACAAGCCTGGGATCTCTGCAGGGTATACAGCCGGGTTGGAGAATCCTAAGTGCGCATGTGTGTTTGGACGGCCTCAGATGGCAGGCCAAACAAACATGTACACTTGGTGCACTCTCCGCTTCTCCCCCTCCCACTTCCCAGCCCCTCACTGTACACTGGGCTGAGTCATCAGATGAAAAATGATGACAAATAAAACGATAGCAAGCTATTGTTTCATTATTCATCTGTTGGCTCAGCCAGGGGGGCGACGCCCCTCCGTCAATGTGGAGGAGCATCCCCTGTTTTCAAGGGCCAAGATTTGAGGCCTGAGTCACTGTAGGCAAACATTTCATTTTGAGCATGGCTACGAAGAGCAAGAAAACACGGTGGCAGTGGCAACAGTTACCCTAAAGTGGATTTGCATTATTAATTCCATTTCTAAGGTATCTCACCGCAGGAGCCTACTTGGCGCACATTTTTCATAGGAAAGTCTCCCTCCCGCAGTGAGAACGCCCTACACAGGCCCTTATACGTACCTGGCTGCTCCTCGCTCCGTTATTGGCGCTGCCCTTCACTGTAGGATTTTTGTTTCAGGACGGATGGTGGCTTTTTTCAGTTTTGTGGGTCAGGCCTTAATGCGGAACTCAATCAATCAAAAAATTTGGATAGCGCGCTACTCACCCATGAGAGTCTCAAGGCGCTGGGGGGGGGCAAACCGTGGGGGGGCAGGGAAGGTTACTGATCGAACAACCATGTCTTGAGGTTCTTTCTGAAAACCAGGAGGTCTTTGGTTTTTTGAAGGTCGGTGGGGAGGGAGTTCCAGGTTTTGGGGGCGAGGTAGGAGAAAGACCTGCCTTCTGTGGTGGTGCGTTGGATGCGGGGGACTGTGGCTAGAGCGAGGTCGGCTGATCGGAGGTCGCGTGTGGGAGTGTGGAAGTTAACTCTTTCGTTGAGGTAGGTTGGGTTGAGGAACTAGTTATTGTGATCGCCTAAGTTGTCTTTCTTTCCTTTTTTTAAGAGAGTGGGGTTCCCTCCATTTTTAGGTTTTTTGAGAGGAAATCCCTGTCCATCATTTCCAATTTTAGTTTTATTCCCCACCTGCTGATGTCACGGTCTTTCACCCAGCGTTCAAGAGCAGGCTGGTGGTGAATTATCTGGCACTCAGATGTGCAACAAAAGCCGCTGACCTTTTCGGGGGGTGTTGCCTTAAAAAAGGCCCCTACGTGACACTGAACATCTAAAACATATAGTGCTAAACTATCCGTAAATGCTTGCACTTAGGCCAAATGTTGGCTTTTAAAAATACAGGCACATCATGTGTGACACCGCTAGAGAGTAGCTTTTAGCCACAAGCACGTTGCATGTTGGGACCTGTAGTTAACATGCTAAAACTAGATGTAATGATACCTTCACGCAACGTAAACTCAGCACTCTCATCATGCGAAGTGATATTGGCTGTAAGGTCATGGCTGGCATTAGGCGTGGTGCATAACACGGGCCCACGTAGCACCTATCAGTTACTCTGAAATAAATTATGAACTCAACATGAAAGGAATCAGTGAAGAGCCCCAGGTAGGACTGCGCGGAATAACACTCTAAAGTGGGGAGACTCACTCACTCAATCAAAATTGATCTAATCCGTTTTTATAACTTGGCCTTTCCCACCCACATGAAGGAATCTGATAGTCCCCTGTGATTCATGTCCGCCTTCTGCCGGCCAGTCTGAGAGGATTTGCAGGATTTTACTTCAATTTCTGTAGATTTGCCCTTGAAATCTTTCCAGGAAAATGTTATTTCACAAACGCGCAGTCGTCTTTACCTGTAAGAGTTTTAAGCTCGTTTATAATGTCAGTTCTCAATTTAAATCAGCAGACATTTGGGAAGCTCAGCTACCACACATGTTACAGTTTTTTCCCTTTGATTTCGTTTCCAAAAATATCTGTGCTTTGACTTATGAAAGTAACAGCGAAAAAGCCAACCGCGTTTCGCAACTTCTTCAGATTTTTCGTGCTGAGTAATAACATATCTAGCTTGTAAATCAGGAACGTAAACTAATGCACCTGCAGGTGATATTAAGGACCAGATTACAGCCAGCCTGATTAATTGTGATGTGTGCGATTCATTGTACTGTGTACGATTTGTGTGATAATCACCTACCCCAAGCATTTTCCTGATGTCTAACCGGGGAGGGGTGGACTTGGGGCAGTACCTGGTAATATTAGTACATGCAGACTTTGTGGACAGTAAGCAGCATAATGCGCATGTTATGACCCATTTTTCCATCGGTAATCATAACTTGATGATCTTCATTGATAATTTCTGGTCCCTGCAATGTCAGAATACATTTTCTAGAGTGAATGTTATTGACAACAATTTTGTTAACAGTTGGAAGATGGGCCATTAGTTGTGTGTCCTGCACAAGTAATGGGATGGCACTCAACCGCCAGTGAGAACCAAACACCCCATTGTAGTGCTTGACTTTCATAGGGTAGCGTGGCAAAGCAGTCCAAGGTTATACTCAAAAGAGGAGGGGTGGGCTAGTAATTACAATTCAGAAGTACACACCCTCCATACTATGCAACAATTTACAAATAAACAGAAGCCAATGGAATTACTCTTGGGTGACATTGCGTAATAATTCTTGCCTATCCCAGATTGAGAGTTAAACCAACAAGCCACGTGGCAAAACATTCACTTATATTCAAATGCAATATTTGACTGTTACTTGGAGCGAGAGCCCCTACTACTGGCAATAACGTACATCTACCTTGATCACTAGTGGCTGTTGGTCTCATTTCTAAAAAAACAAAAAATATAAGAATCATGTATAAGCATGTTGGAATGATTTCTGCTGTTACGATTACTCTCAGCATGAGCTACGCAGTCTGACCACATCCCTAAAGGGTGTTGATAAAGTTTCATCATGTCCCACATTGAAGCATTCAACATGAAAATGATGCACAGGTGACATAGGCCCTGATTCCAACCCTGGCGGTCATAGACCGCCAGGGTGGCTGTCCACGGAAGCACCGCCAACAGGCTGGCGGTGCTTCATGTGGTAGCCGCGGTCGCCCAGCCGGGTCCGGCGGTTTCCCGCCGGATTAGCCCCGGCTGGGAGAATCCTCCATGGCGGCGCTGCTTGGGGATTCCGACCCCCTTCCCGCCAGCCTGTTTCTGGCGGTTTTCACCGCCAGAAACAGGATGGCGGGAACGGGTGTCCTGGGGCCCCTGGGGGCCCCTGCACTGCCCATGCCACTGGCATGGGCAGTGCAGGGGCCCCCTAACAGGGCCCCAGCATGATTTTCACTGTCTGCATAGCAGACAGTAAAAATCGCGACGGGTGCAACTGCACTCGTCGCACCCCTGCAACACCGCCGGCTCCATTTGGAGCCGGCTTCTGTGTTGCAGGGCCTTTCCCGCTGGGCCGGCGGGCGCTCTCTTGGCTGGCGCCCGCCGGCCCAGCGGGAAAGTCTGAATGGCCCCCGCGGTCTTCTGACCGCGGAGCGGCCATTTGGCGATGTAAGTTTGGCGGGCGGCGACCGCCGCCCGCCAAACTTAGAATGACCCCCATAGTCCCTAAAATCACTTGGTTGTTCACAGTTGTGTAGTACCATCTCTCACCCCTAGAGGGTGACTTTCCATATAACCATACACATGTCACATCATTGGCAACAGCGCTGCTGCCATTCATTTTTAATCACATTTAGCCTAACATGCTGCACTTTATAGTCCATAAAGGACACCACTTCTGTAAAAACACATGTAACTATAGCCTTTTACCCCTGAGAGTGATCTCCACCACTGCAACCCATTGTGAATCACATTCAGGCCACAAGGATTGCAGCCCTGATTTTGACCCCTAGAGCACACAGTTCCACCATTTAGAAACAAAGGTTCCAGCTGGGACAGAGCCCGAAAACCCTTGAGGGGTGATCCTTTTCAATCTCCCTGAAACTGAGTGTGGACATTAAAAATCTTCTTTGGGGGAGCCTGTGCTCCTCCTGCAGCTCCCCCAGCACTTGATCATCATTTTGGTGGTGACCCCGCTCTCCTGGGGGTCACCACCGCGTCGAAATGCTGCCTTTTTTATTGGGCATGGGTGGAGCCTCGCAAGTCATTATGGGGCGCTCCTCCTGGAGCGTGCATACCTAAGTAATGGCTCTCCCGCTGCATCGGGGAAAGCCGCTCCAATATCTCTAGTTTTGCGGCCTTGCGTCACAGTTACTTTTCCTTGTCTTGGGGTGTCTGGTCCAACCTGGACACCCCACGTGTGGGCCTTCATTGGGGAGTGGCACGGGGAGCCCACCCCCGGCCACTCCCACTGGCTCAATGAACGGCCAGCCCCTTTGTGTTCTGCCCCGGGAGCCTGCTCCTCTTCTTGTCTGCCCGCTCTTGATGGGCAGATGCTTCAGATGCAGCAGCCTTCCAGGCCACCCAGGGGAGTGCGGCGGCACTCCCCCCTCTGTCTCCCCACCATCATGGCCCAGGGATTGGGGCTTGGCCCCAGCTCACCTTTGGGGGGTGCAACAGCACTCTCCCCAATCCTGCTCGTCATGGAGACCCAGGGATGGGGTCCTGGACCCCCATGGCATTTTCACAGGGAGCGCAAGGAAGATCCCCAACTTTACTTCCTCTGGGCCGGGATCCGGTGATGGGGACCTGGGGTCCAATTGGCATTTTCATGGGCAGCATGACTGTGCTCCCTGACTTATCTTTGTGGCTGGGGGCCAAGGGAGGGGGCCCTGGGCCCCCCTCTCTTAGGAATCGGGGGGGCATGACGGAGCTCCCTCGCTCCCACTCTCTTGGTCGGGAGACATGCGACGGTGCTCCCCGGCAGGTTTTTCTTCTTGGGGGCAGCCCCCAAGCCCACCCCAAGGGCAATGTGGAAATTGGCAGCAGAGCCCCACCCGCTTCATTGCCAGTCCTCCCCAGGGGTTAAAAGTTACAAACCTTCTAATTGGGATATCTCAAGCTTTCATGAGCCTATCTGGGCCATCTTGGTCTCTTTTCGTTCCTGGTGGCAAGTCTTTGCCATCTAGAGCACTTTCTTCAGGCCTCCTGGCCTCCTGGCCTCAAAGATCCCCAACTTGGTAGGGAGCCAGTCTCACTGGCTCTTTGCACCAGCCTTTCACTTGCATATCTCCCTCTAAGCAGCGCACCCTCTTTACACAGAGGCCCAGTCTTTCCCCCAACTGGTCCTCGGGGGAAGCAAGGGGACCAGCTTACCTAGTCCTGGAGTATGCCCCACTGCGTTTGAGGTCAATCAGGGGCAGAGTCCTTGCCCCAGTGGGCAGTCAGGGGGTTCTTACTTCCAGTTATTCATGACTCCTGTCTTCAGTCCCAGCGTTCTGCAGAAAGCACATCCAAAAGAGAACTGTCTCTCCTGTGCAAGACCTTTTAAGTGGGGGTGGAAGGATCCAGCAGGGCTGCACCTGTGGTCTATCCTGATGTGCCACATCACCTCTCCACCCGATCCCAACCTTCTTGCACAGTCTTCTTGGATAACTCAAAGTGCAATCGCTCAGGAGTCAGTTGCCACATGGGCTCTGAGGGTCTCAAATCCCCCATTCCCTGACATTCCAGCCAGGGCCTCCCCTAGCAATTCCTCCAAGGAGCCCCTCCTCATTTAGTGGCAAGGGACAGGCCCAGTTCCTGACACAGGATAACAGCTGCCTGATTGATGAAGAGTCCTATTCCTGCAGCTGGAGAGAGCACTAATGAATCCAGCCCAGCAGGTTCCCAGAGGCCTGGGCCCTGATCCCGAAGTGAGTCAGAGAAAGATGACATTCCTGGATGACCAATAAGCTGTACAGATATGCTTGTGCAAACTACTACATTGTTCTTTCCATACAGATTACAGTGTACATTGGTGAGACTCTGGGGTCTGTGAATCCTAGGGAACTGCAGTTGCGCCATAGGGAAGCCTTTCCTATTGGCACATAATAGAGAATCACTACAGTCAAGACAGTAAAGCACACTGACTATTCCCCACATGTGTACACCCACCTCATAAGGACTACTCCAGGTCACCACTCACTCTTTATTGTCCCTTCAGTGCCAGGCTACCTAGATGCAGTTCTTGGGCTGCACACGACAGGAGTCCTCCCTGCACAGCCCTCACACTGGTGCACACCCGTGTGCACACATGATCACATGTAACCAGCTTTGGGCCTTCTACCCTTGCTGCGTCACAGCAGCCTTATCTTCACAAGGCAGCAACAGCAGTAATCACGTGCAGTCCAGTTTACCATTTGTTTACTGTGGGTGAGTCCCAGACTGTGAGGATTCCTCACAGTAAAAGGTCAAAAAATGGGGGATCCAAAAGAAAAAAAGCTGTGTGAAACAGATAGTCAGAATCACCCTCTCACATTAACTTAGATACGTATTAAGGTACGAATCCAAAGGCGCCTGACTGAAAATTTGGTAAATGAAACAACTATTACAACCATTACGAAAACTTTAAAACTAACCTAGCTCAGGGCCTTATTTAGAGTTTGCCAGATGTGATACTGCTTCAAAATGTGACAGATATCCCGCCCGCCATATTACAAGTGCCATAAGCTGTAATGCATTTTGTAATAAGACAGACAGGACATCTGACCCATTTATGAACTTGAGACAGAGTATCCCATCTGATAAATTCTAAATAGATGTAGCAAAGGGTTTTCCCCAGTCTGTGTCAATGGGAAAATGTGTTCGTACATATGGCCCTTAATTCTGTATCAAAGATTTGTGAGGAGGTCAGTACAAATAACCCTTTCATCAACTTGCTTCAGGAGACCATACTCAAGCATGATTCATACCCGGGAGATCATCGAGAAATCACCTCCGCACATTAGCACATACACTTTGGGCTACTGGAGACTCCAGAGAGGAGGCCGTGGCTATCTCCCTTGATGCCGAAAAAGCCTTCGATAGAATAGAATGGTGGTACCTCTTCGAAACCTTAAAACGTTTCGGCCTAGGGGATAGCTTTATCAGAAAAGTCCGATGGTTGAATGACTCACCCACAGTGAAGGTCAATTGCAGGGGTTTGCTCTCTGATGCGTGTCATGTCAACCGGGGATGAAGAAGGGATGTCCACTATCGCCACTGCTATTCCTACTAGCTGTTGAACCCTTAGCAGCGCTCATAGGCAAAACCGCCTCTATAGCTGGCGTTGCCATCCCGGGTGGTCGCTCCGTGAGTTATTTATATGCCGACAACATATTACTTACGCTCACAGATCTCACTCACTCCCTCCCAGCTCTACGAGCTATTCTGACAGAGTTTGAAGCAATATCAGGATATAAAATCAACGGGACAAAAGTGAAGCCCTTCCTTTAAGTCCTGTGACTACTTGCACAGCTATAACGGCCTTCCCCATTTCATGAAAACAATTGGGCCTCAAATATCTAGGAATTCTCATCAATAGGGGCTTGGATCAAATAGTACAAGATAACTTAGAACACCTGCTCACTCGTACCCAACAAGATTTTGCGAAATGGTCCCAACTGGGATTTTCCATTTGGAGGAGGGTACAGGCCATCCGAATGGTAACTTTACCTGGCTACACATACGTCCTTGGGATGTTACGCATGGGTACTCATTCGTTGACTCTGCACTACTCACCAGTGCTTGATTATCTGCAAACTTGGGGCTCTTTTCGTGGAGTGACTTCGGGCATGCATAAACTACTTATCCAACACCTATTCCTCTTTCCATCTTCTCAAATCCTTCAAGGCTAAATGGCAAACACATGTATGGGTAGACTACATTATGGAAGAATGGAGTGCTCTGATGGAGGTTTGGGAACAAGGTGTCTGTGAAGCATGAATGAAATTTAGTCTCTTTAAAACCCTACACAACTGGTATTGGACACCCCAGAAGATCAGATCAGCTGTGCTCTTGCCCCATGTGCAATGTTGGCTCTGCCCACACCCACGCTGTGACCTAATGCATATACTATGTGATTGTCCAACCATACAACTGTTCTGGGAGGCAGTCGGGGCCACGCTGAGGGAAGTATTGCTATAACCCCCCGCTCCCCCAGCACCCTTGCTCTTACTGCACGATACTAGAGGTGCTAGGGATATATCCCGCTTGCAACTCCGCCTACTATATATGCCATTGGCCACGGCTAAACTTTGTATCCTACGACATTGGAGAACAGCAACCCCTCCCTCCCATGATGAATGGCTATCATCAATGTTTCAAACTGCTGCCCATGAATGCATTATTTATGCCATACAAGACCGGACTGAGGTGTTCCAACAAACTTGGCCTCCCTTTCTCCAGCTTGCAGAACACTGAACCTCATGCCCACCCACTATATCCCACTCACCCTCCCTTCCTCTCACTCTCTCCCTCCCACTGTTGCAACCCAGCTGCAGACACTCTTGCTTTCTCTTTCTCTCTCTCTCTCTATCTATCTTCCTTTCTCCTTCCCTCCCTTTTCTTTCCATCCAACCCCCCTCTCTGTTTATCTGGTTATCATACTCTCCCCTTTTTCCCTCCCTCTCTTTTGAACTCTATCCTCTCTCTTCTCTCAACCTCCATGTTTTCTGATTATCATCCTTCAGCTCAACCCCTTCTCCTCCCCCCCCACACTTTCAATAAATATACGCCCTCTCTTCTCCCCTCCTCTCTACATTTATTTCTCTCTCTTTTCGAACCTCTCCCTCTTCCATTTTCCACTCCCTTCCTTTCTTTCTTTCTTTCCTCTCCAAAATGGATTACAATCTCTACCATTATCCATTCTATATCCATCGCATGACAGTGCACTCCCCCGCCGCCACAAGACGAGGGCTCTCAACAATAACTACTGTCCTTTTAATGCCCGCTCCCTTCTTCACACTATTGCAGTTTGCCGTGATCCTACTCATCAGAGGTCCTAGGATTATCAGGCTCGCCCCCTTATAATGTAATGGTATACCAGACCCGTACCTTTGAGACTATTATAATAGTGAGCCCTGGTGTCGAGCCCCACTTGATATCCCTGTTTAGCGCCGGTACTGATGATATACCTGCCCTTTCCCTCTGAGGATGGTAACGTACAGGGGCTGGACTCACAGTCACATGTCCTAAAGCTCTCATTACTCAAAATGTTGTACACGTACTGCACGAAATTTCGTCACTATAGTTCAGGTGCTTATGGTTGTCGAAATGTGGGGTGTACAATATTGAATGAGAAAGCTCATGCTGTTCCTCTGTACTGTAACTGCCATGTGTGATGTTACCTTCCCATGTATAATCCTTAATAAAGGATTGTGAGACAAAAAACAAATTGCTGCAGGAGGTGTATATTGGATATAGTTAACACGGTAAGTTTCATAGTTTACATTTGTTTTCATGGTATCGCAGAGTAGGACTCCGGATAGGAAGCTGCATGGTCTTTATTGTCCAAGGTCAGAAGGTGGCATCACAAGAAGGAAGGTTTATTTTAACCTATCCTGGATCAAACCATTAAAATGTACTCCATTCCTTTGAAAGCAAATTGGTAAAACGTCTCCTTAGGATGTCCTCCATTTTGTAAATGATCTACTAATGGTAAATCAAGAGGTCACGTCACAGTAGTAAGGTTTCAAAATTAAATATTGCAAACACTTTCCTTCAACTCCTTTTCATACTGGCCAGCCCTGCTTCGATCCGCTGGAGGATTACTGATGTCAGAGTTTCATAAAAGGCAGTGTGCCACTTTCCAGCCACTCCTGAGCCCTGGCATGCCTGATAGATGCTCTGCAGGAAGGCATGATTCATAATTAGAATCCACCCACTTGAGGAACTGCGGGGTACACCACTCAGGACTTTCAGATAAAGGAACCAAAACAATGTAGGAGGACACTAAAAGAAAAGCTGAGGAGTTCACAAAAAGCAACATGGCTTCAAATGTACACAACAAGTAAATCGAATAACACAAGGCTATTCTGGTAAGTAATCATTTACGGCACTAGGTCTCACAGAGCTGCAAGTGATCGCTTTATACCATGTGAAATATGGCATACTCACATTAATGATATTTTATTTAATATCATTTTATGTACTTTTGACCTCCCCGAATATAACAATGCCTCGCTTAGGACAGCGCAAGATAAAAAAACATCTCAGCTCTCGAGGGCTGACGGCCCGGAAGGTATACCTATCGATGTCATAAAATCGGACCCTAACTTATTGAGCCTAGTGCTTTATAAGCTGTTTTCGTGAGCCTTAGAAACTGGACAAATCCCGCTATCATGATAAGGAGCGATGACACATCCACTCCATGAAAAAGGTGGCTAAAGGCAACCCAAAGAATTATCGGTTTAAGGCTGTTCTAGATTTTGAAGGCAACCTTTTTTGGAAAATACATATTGTACACTATTTATGCCTGGTCAATAAACAATTATTAAACCAATCTGGCTTCAGATCCAGTTGCTATTCGATCTATAATATTATCAGGCTAAAAATATATGGTGGCTAAAACCTTAAAAAAGAACCCTTACACTATACCTATATTATTTTGATTATTCTTTGACTTTTCACAAAGTCAATCAGGAGAAAATCTGGGTCAAACCACCGAATACTATATTCCTTAATAAGGATGCATCAAAAAACAGGGCTTCAAGCGAAATTGACCAAAACATATTTTTCAAAAAAAGGACAACCCTAAGTGATTTACATTTCCACTTTACATTTCCTGCCCCTTGCTGTATCTATGCTCCTTTTCCTATCCTGCTGGTACCACAATTAGATTGTAAGATCTTCAGTGGCTTTGGCATGTCCTACCTGATTAAAAGCTGAGATTCCCCGTGGACCTGGAAGCCCCCTCACTGTCAAGAAACCTATATACTAAATGTTATCCTTTGGTAAATTCACTCATATCAGATGCTTAACATAAGGGAGCCTAGCTCCCAATTCAATGCCAATTGTTACAGGGAAAGTTCAAATAGAATGGTGGACCCCTATACGCCACATGTCTTTCTTTTAGAAAGAATGATATTCATTGGGTCGATGGGGTTTGACATACTTTTGCATTTTGGGGCCCCTTCACCCAAGACAAGCAGTTTTCACTTTGTTTGCCTTTAGAAAAAGAATGTTGTGATGCATTACCATAGCAAGGACCCTAATGCATTACATATGTTTTTGCAGAGCAGGGTTTCAACAAAGAGATATCGAATACAGGAGGAACTTTCATGGACTGTGACAATTTCATCTGGATTTACAAAATGATTTAAAAAAATGGACCAATGAATTTTGGTTGTAGCTTAGAATATGTTTTCAAATGTAGGTTCTTAGTGAGTAGCCATAATTTATTTTCATCCACCATCTGTCGAAGTGCAGGAGTTATTATTTTGCAATTAGCATATATCGTATGACTAGCTTTTGCTTTTTCTGAAGAGTCATGTGCTGACTTTTGAAAGTCTCTCATGTCAGTCAAATGTTCTTGTACTGAATGAAGATACAATTAATGGTAATATTCTGCGAAGGTGGCCATGCATAAAAAGAAAGGTGAATTACCAGTGGTTGCATGTTCAATATCGATGCGAGTGCTTAGTTTGTAAAACAAAAATATAGTTGCAGATGTTCAAACGTTTCTTAGTTGGAAGCAGGCGACTGCTGCCCTAGTGCCCGCACCTAAGTTATTAACTAAGTCCTAAGCTCTAGGTTCACACATTGAGCAGAAGATGGTTTGACTCAGATAGGAGGGCAGCAGTAAAACTTAGAAAGATACATGGTGAAGGTCTTGGGCCAAAGCTTGCTCGTTTTAGTGTGTTACAAACTCATTGACAGCATGGTTAGGCAAAAAGAGAAGAGCATGCGCACTTGCTTGGCCTGCCATGAGCTACTCAGCTGAATTCATCAGCCAGTGAGAGGCTCTGTGCGTGGGCTTGCACCACTGGGCATGTGGGTTTATCTCAGTCATTTAAAACAAAATTAATGTTTATTAATTCCTTGAATTGTTTCAAATTCTGCCAACACAGTTTCCGCCAACTGAGGGAATCAAAGTACTGGGCAACCACTGTCACAATTTTTTCTAGGCAGGTTTCTTGTGTCAGCTTGATTTAAAATGTATTTACCTTACCGTCCTTAAAAAAATAAACAAAACACTTTAACCTTTGATGTAAAATAAGAGAGAGAAAACAAAACCCACTTAGTGACTGAATCGCTCAATGTGAAACCAGGGAAACCAGGGATAAACCCAGACCTCTAGATTTCCATGCTTAATAACATGTTGTGATTCTACTTACTATATGTTACTGTGGTTCACTATGGTTTCTTTACATTTCATTTGAGAGCACCTTTAAATACATACCCTTAGGATGTGCACTCCACAAAAGCCTCTATTTTATATAGTTTAATAGACTATAACGTTTTACATTCTCTGATTTGCCTCCTGGTTCAGTAGTGGCCTTTGTGAATATTTGGAAACTATCACTTATAATATATACCACTCAGTTCAGTTATATAATCAAATGTATCTGCATGACAAAGAAGTACACTTTTGAAATTTTGAAATCTTTATCACATTTTTACATGCTACTTGGTGCAAGAGGATAAATATAGTATCAGGGCGGCTCCAGTAGATTCGTCCGCCTTCAACGGCTTGAATAAACCAAATTAAAATTCTAGTAAATGTGGGGACCAGGTTGCACTATAGTTTGTTTTCCAAAGAAAGGACTTCCTGTACTCTTTGTCCATGTGATCTTTCCTGGGGAGCAGGCACTTATCTCTACTGTATGTCTAGCTTCCAACATAAAATGCCTCCACCACTCGAAGGACCTCTTTATAGTCAACCACTCTTTTTCTGATCGAGACTTCTAGCTGCTGATTTCTCACCTTTTCAAAATTCCCTAGGTGCCAGACTGGATCTGGAAACATTTCCACAAGTACCTTTGTGCGTCAGTAGGTGGCACTCAGGCTGCACCGCTCTGGAAATGATGTGCAGAGTCTATGTAGGTGCCACTCATGCATGCTAGCATCAGTTCCTTTCTTTCTGCTCCACCTGACGCGGATCTGCAGTGATCTCTAATTTCTCACAGACCTATTTAGCTCTAAAAATTCCAAACGCAATGTGCAAGGGAATATCACCTCCCAAAATGACAGGACTTAAGCCCTATAAGGACTGTTGCAAACAGATGCCTGTGACAGATCCTCACCAAGTTTGTCTGTGTTGTGTCTGTGGTCGAGCCACAACTCTAAGGCTTGCAGTGACTGTGTGCTGATGAACCCGAAAGCCGTATGAGACCAAAAGGTAACACTCTACATTGACAAGCACTAGAAGACCCCACAATGAGAGCGATCAAAGTAAAAAGTAGGTCACAGTCCGATTTGAGTTCCAGAAGTCATTAGAGTCTTTTGAGAGCCTGATCTTCTTCTTGATCCAAATCTTTGGGTAAGTCAAAGAAGAAGAACAATAAATCTAAGCAGGATTTGGCCCCTTCCCATTACTCACACTCTCCTGAGAAGGTCTGGGGGGGCTGCACCTTACATCTCGATCTCACTTCCATAGCCGTTGGACTTTGGAGCTGATCCTGCAACGTGTTCCAGCACTACTCAATTTTCTGGAACTGTCTACCATTTCTAAGCAGGTCGAAGAGTTCCCCGCAGCCATGCTCTGGCTCTTTGGATCATGACTCCCTTTGGCGTGCCTATATACCCCTGGAACTGGAAGGCTCTCCTCCAGACTTATTGCCTGTGGGTTCCCCCCAGTGCCAGCTGGACCCTTCATGTCCAAAATGAGGCTGCCTCTGACTTCTCTCTCAACTCCACCTCTGGAGCCAAGTCCACAGAGATTCCTGGAGCATCGATGTGAATGCCAATTCTTTCACCTCCAGAAGATGAAGCTCTAATTGTCCTCTCTGACATCGAGTCAGTGCCAGTTTGACCTCAATCAAAGTCACACCCAGCCCCTGTTGAGGCTCCACTTCCTCCACTTGATCTGCCGCCACAACAGCAACAGCATTCCCTGAATTCCCTGTTCATCATGGGCTCAGATAATGATTACGATGCAGGTTATGAGACTGGCCAAACTTATCTCCAGGAGAATTGATATTGCAACCTGCAGGAGGTTATTCCAGGAACTGCAACATAAATAATATTTACCTAATGAAGTTCATAAGAGTTTTCATAATATCTTGCTCCCTTCTCTGACAAAGGTAACTATCTCATGTTTTGTGAAAACACTCTCTGATCTGCCTATTTATTCCAAATTATGTTCTTAAACTGCAATGAACTAAACATTCATAAGAAATGTATAATTCACACTAATATCAAATAATCACTGCCCTAATCACATATCACTACCTTAACTAGGTCTTACACCTAGAAGAATGAGGAGAGAAACTTTACAAAACCAAATGGGGAAGTTTTCCATGCCAAAGAACAATCTGCTGAAATTACAGATGGAGTTTCCCAGATGTTGAAGGTAGCCTGGATAGAGCACAGCGTTTTTCCTAAGAATTACCTGAACTAAGAATACAAAGTCCTTATGCATCTTGACCAAGTCATAGTCTTCAGTGGAGCACTTAAAAGAGCATGAACAACTAATGTTTGAAGGTGCTGCACTGACTGTGAGATCAAGCCCTAATGCCCACCCTGGACATGGGTATCCCTGCTGCTCCAGCACCAAGCGCTTCAGCAGCATAGCATGGAACCCAAGTGTATCCTGCACAGGTGCGAGGACAGGTGTCTTGGAAAGTGGTTTCATTACATCTCAGTCACAGTCTTATGTTACCTGACTGTTGTACCATCATAGCATCACAGGCAGGTATTTACCGACGTGTGTTCATCACCTGGCACGGGAATGTCTGGCTTTGTGTCGATCAAGATACTTGCATTGGGAAGGTGTCCGAGACAGTAGGCATAAATATGTGAGGCAGAAATTATCATTTTCATTAGGTGCTTCCTGTCCCATTTTGCATAACAACTTTTCTATATCCCCTTATTCATGCCGGCATCTTCCAGTCCCCAGGCACACATATATTGGTGTCTCATCATAATAAACCAGCAGAATGAGCTAAAGTTTGATAGTTATGCGACCTATCAGAAGCAGGATTCTTTGCGAGGTGTTTTGTTGCTAATGGGGTTCCTTTTATATTTAATTTTTTTATTTGGATAAATAAATTGATGTAGAAAAACGCAAAAGGAACATTGCAATGCACTGTTAAGAATATTACTGATGGACTCCGTTGGACACAAATGAACTGTATTGTGGTCTATGACTATCCTGCCAGAGGGTGGGGGCAGCGACTTCCCTCTGAGCTGCAGGAAGCCATGCTTTGTGCTAGATAACAAAACCTCCATGATGGCCTGGTAATGAAGCCAGGCCTACGGACCACAGTAAGATTTGTGAGGTCAGATTTTCAACAGCGCTGATCCCATAAAAACAGAGTCAAGTCTAGTTAGCTTTCGCAGAAACGCACGAACAGTTTAACCTTGATGAGTTTAAATGTTCTCTAGGTATGCTGGATGTGTGTATTATTGGAGGCCCCGCTACGCTAAAACATCCAAAGGGTGATTAACAACTTTGTTTCTAATTTGCTGCCATTTTTTTGGTCTGACCTAGAGTCCGCTTTAACTGTCTCGCTAGCCTCATGTTTTCACGAAGAAATCATAATAAAAATACATACATTTATGTGTACACATAGCGCTTTTCGGTCAGCCATCTGCTTCTATTGGTCTTTCAGGCAGACTCACAAAACGTTTAGGTTTAATCTACCATCGTTTATAAACAGGCTTTCAATAGAAGTGACAGATCAAGATTCTAAACTACGATTTAAAATTATACTATTTCACTGTATTGTTTATTGAAAGTGATATTTTACTATTTCCATATCATAAAATGATTATAATTATTAATGTTATTGGTCTGTTCAAATGCCAATTATATTTTGCTTCCACCAGTCATACCCTATGGCATGGGGCAATGGGTCAGCCCCCTTCAGCCGTTGACTCTCTTCATTGTGAGAGAGTGCATTTATTCTTGCACATCTACCTAAAAAGTAGTTCACTTGAATGCCATCGCTAATAGACCCATATCTGCTTTTATTTACTTTTTTTTTTAATTCATTCATTCATCAGTTGTTTTTTTTATGTTTGTCTGGCAAACATGCCCTCCAACTTTAGACAGCTATAATTTGACGTTTTATTACTTTTACACTTTAAAGTATATTGTACATATTTGCAAAACAAATAGAAAACACATTTGTAGGCTTGCCAATGCAAGAACCGATGGGTTTGCCAATGCCTATCTTAGTTAGTCAGCTGGTGAACTTCCAAATAAGTAGGGTGTAAAATGCCATCCCAGTTTGCACCACCCAATCCAAAGAAGGTCCGGGGGACTCTCCGACAAGAAATCATCAAAAACATGTCAGCACATGTTTTCATTTTTACAACACAATTAACTAAACGCTTTTTTCTAAGTTGTTCTGATGGGCAAAACAGGGCATCCTCTGGGTTACTTGGAGTGCAAAGGAGCGGAGGAGGAATTTGTGTTCTCCTTGCTCCTCAAGACATTTTTTTAATGGAGCCAAACTACATCATATTGCATACTTTGCTCAACAATACTGACGAAAAAAATATTGGTTGTACAATCAGCTCATACTATCTCCCTATGTAATTTGACCTGGCTTTCTATCATTTTTAGGTCCTTTTCATTTTACTAAAGTTATATGTATAATGTACTTACTTACAGGGGCTTTCAGCAGTCATCTTTATCTACTGAGCGTCATTCATGTTGTTTCCACCATCTACGTTATACACCATGCAATCAGGCCACTTCAGCCATTGGCTGACTTCACTGTGAGTGATGCCATTCTGCCCTTCACAAGGAGCACAACCACATACAAAGCAGTTCCTTCAGTGCCAGACACTACTGTGGCAATGTGTGCATTTAGAGACCAAAATACTTTTGATTTTAGCCAATGCCTGTTTTTTTAAGATAGAAGACAGCCCAGGAGCTTCTCCAACAATAAACTGTTGCAAAAAAGAAACAAAACAAGCAATGACAAAACCTAAGGATAGTACCCTACGCCAGGCCATGTTTTGCTAATGCTTGCTCAAAATGTGTAAAGATTTCTCCTTTACTTCTATCTTTCACATTCCTTGGATGGGACTGCTTCATTAAAGGGACAGACTCCACAAGTTTCACAAAACATATACGCATTCCAGCAAACACACCTATATCTGAATTCCAGACCCTGCAGGTGAATAAATGACAGATGTCAAATCCACTCTAGGGGACAGTAAAGGAACATTAAAACAATTTGAACTTTTGAAAATTTGTAAGCACCATTTCTCACACAAATGAAAGTGTCAAGCCAGCCTGAAAGTGCAGGAGCAGGTGGTGCCTCAGGTGAGGAGCGACTATAGGTGATAGTAAGGCGAGGACACAGATTGGCATAGACAGTGGTAGGAGGGGTAGCTTGAGAGAGGAACTGGTAGTAAGTTGTTCGAAATAGAGGAAGGACATTTGGGGATAGCAAGAGGAAGGAAAGGTAGAAGGTGGGAGTGTCCAAGGATGTAAAGTTGTTTTCTTTAAACTTAGAAAGCTTCTTAGAGTGCTATGCTTGTGATAATTATTTTAAAATAGGAATCCTACAGCAACTGAAAACATTCAGGCTGCCACAAGGGATCACTCAAGCAATTGAAAGCAATTCCTTGTGGCCTGGTTTGAAGTATCCTTCCCCTGCAGCAAGGTCCCAAGCCCCAGACTCTTACTCCTACATCCCCACAAAAAAACGGTATGATCCACCCCTTGCACCCTAAAGTGAGCACCACTACCCTATTGAGATCCTCAGTTACACCTTCTATTCCTACGCACACTGCATCATCGTCTGCTGCCCTCTCAGGGAGGCCTTCATGTTGTGATGATGTTGTGTTCCATGAAGTCCTTCCCATGAGGCATCCTGGAGAAGAAATATTGCAGAGTTTACTATGCCTTGTGAACTAGATGAAATAGGGAAAATGTGTCCATGATAGACAAGGGTGGTATTTCCTGACTTTTCCTGACTTCAAGGTTGTGACAAAAAGTCACCCACTCCTGTAGGACGCAGAATGGGAAGGAGTGGAGAGGACAATAAAGCAGGTGGAGATAGGGAAAATAATCAGAAGGAGGAGGGGGTTCAGGGTGTACAACAGGGGTTCCCCATCTAAAATTCAGAAGGCTAGAATCCTTGCCAAATTTTCAGGATAATCACAGACTATGTAAATGCATTCAATATACATGAATTGTATTTAAATGCAACTTGTGCAGATATTCTGAAAATTAAGCATGGCTAGATCTGCATTTGATACCCCAAGTTTGGTAGGTCAAGTGAGAGCAAGTAGTGCAAGCAGGAGGAAAGTGTGGCAGACAGGGCAATGAAGTTTTTCAGACAGCAAAGGTGACTAGGACAGGAAATACGTCAGCAAAGGTATGAAATTTCATGAGTAAGACAGGTGGTACTCTGGGACACCTGGGGAAGGATGTGGTGTGGGATTTTATACTGCCTGACAATGGAGACAGACGACATGGAAAGTACTGAAGGCTAGGACGGAGATACAGCAGAGCATGATTCTAAGGAATTTAGGGATAACATGTTAGATTACGTTTTACCCAGTGTATAGAGAGAGGAAAACAGAACTTTGCAATATGTAACACATTGGGTGGATCTGGAGAAAGCATTCACAAAAAATGTGATTCAGACAGCAATTTTCTGTATGATGGTGGGCTAAGTGATAATGATTCAGATATTGTAAGGAAAACCTTATTTGACATATGGGCTGTAGAGGTGTGGGAGATGCGTAAATATTATGATGGATGGTAAGTATCCAATGAAGATTTCAGAAAGCACAAGAATAACCCATTTGTCACCTGGGTGACATTTCTACGGGAATATTGGTTAGATGCAAAGATAGTAAGGTATGGTACTGAGAAAGAATGTACAGAGAAGGCTGTGTCTTGGCTACTATTTTGTTTATTTTATGTATAAATGGATTAAAAGGCTTTTGCTCTCAACAGGGAAGGATATGCCCATGGCCAGCTCCACTGCAGTCCCAGTTTATGCAGACAATGCTATTTTATTGTCACAGACACCCAATGCTTGAAGAGTCTGAAACAAACATTTCTAAAGCCCAAAATAAGACCAATTTCTCAAGTACAAGCGTATAGAGAAGTTCAATTACTTCACATAGTTAGGAGGTCACATTTAACTCATTTAAACCTTGGTCACCCTGTCTGCCAAAAAGGTGCCAAAGGTTTAATATTTCTTATTTAATTTTGCTACTGAACCGATCATGGCCCTATTAGAAATATAGCAGTGAAAATGCTTACCCATTTGGCCTATGGAGTGGCTATTTGGGAATATTCTGACATCAATAAACTTCAGTTGGAAGAAAATCGCTTCTGCAGGTATTTGTCAGGCCTGCCACCCTGCAGCTCTCATTATTTCCTCCATTAGGAATTAGGTCTCACTCACGCAGAATATCATATGCAATTAGCACCAATGCTTCTATGGGTATTCATATGGAGAAATAAACATGCCTCCTTTAATAGAGGCATGTTTGCAGACTGTATTGAGCGTGATCTGGACCACTGGATAGCCTGGCTCAGACACATAAGCAGATTGCTGATGCCCTTGGCAGGTCTGAACTGTACCAGCTGCCTCAACAGAGAACCAAGGGAGAAATTCAGAGGGTAAAAATAATTAATGGTAGTTGCAAATGCAAATAGAGAGGAGAAGGAAATGAAAACAAACAATCTCACAAGAATATGCCATCTTACAAATGACTTCTGGTACTGAGCTCTCTTTGGCCTTGGCTAAAAAATTCCAGGGAAAGATCACTGTTAACCAGATTTCACTTGGGAAGCATAAGAAGTCATCATTATATTCCTTTAGGCCAATACAGCTCTTCAACAATATTGACCTGTCCATGTGTTGAAACCTCAGTTGAGACTGTGATGCACTGTTTTTTTTGTAATTGTTATAAACCTTTTACTTGATGCAATTTATTACCTGTGCTTAAGCATATGTATTTTATAAGTGCGAACCCGGGCCACATTTACTAGTTTTTGCCGCAGGGCAGCACAGCAAGTCACTTTGCTGCGCTGTCCTGCGTCAAAAGGAAAGGGCAGGAATGCATCCTTGTCCCTTCTGCCTCCACACAAATTGGTGTCTAGCGACAATGCAGACACCCTTGCATCACGGTGCAAGGGTGTCTCCGTTGTTGACACAATTATTTTTGTGCATTAAGGGACACTTTACTGCACAAAAACAATCAATGGAGTCGTTTTATTCTTTCTATGAGTGCTGCATTCTGCAGCTCACATAGAAAGAGGAAAAAACAAGGAGAAACATGGTTATTTCCCCATGTTACGCCTTCCCTGAGGAGGCACACAGTCTTGAAGCATTCCCAGGTTTACAGATCCTTGTAAATCCGGGAATGTGTCAAGAGCGATGGTTGTTGCATGGGAAAACCCACCGCAAGACCCATGGAACACCTCCCTCACTTAAAGTAAAGCAACACAGCGCTTTGTGCCGCCTTTACTTACTCCATATCCATGAGGTCATGCAAAGCCATGCAGGGTGACCTTGCTTCGCCTCATAGATATAATAAAGAGGAGTGTCATGAAAAGTGATGCTCTGGCAGCGCAGGCCTCTAGTAAATGAGCCCCCCGCTTTTTACTTTTAGGAGATGCTGTACAATCCAGTTGCCTGCTATATTGTGGGTTGTTTGTAAAAACTACAATACGTCACCCTAGATGTATCATTTAAAAACAAATCTTATGTGAATGTAGTTGCTCACAAAAAATGTAATTTGTGCTCTTATGATTAGTAGTGAATAATTGAATAAAGTCTAGTTATTGATTGATTGACTTAGTTGTGATTTTTGGGCATCCAGTCGGAAATGATCAATTAGCATTCAAAGCTGCCTATGGGCAAGGTAGCCTCATTCATCACAGCAGTAACAAGCAGCATGTTTGCCAGTAAGATGCTTAAGCCCATTGTAGTTCATCAGAATTATAAAGCCCAAATCTTTCTGCTTCGCAGACATTTTTCTAAGGAGAGAACTGTGGTGAATCTGTGACACAACTTTTGAAGTGTTATGCAACATTTGGGGATTATTCTCTAAAGAATGTTTGCAGTGGTGTCTGATGAAGAGCCACAGGGGGAAAGAACTGTCTATGGATGCATCAGGCAGCATTTTGGCATGGTGTTGGGGAATAGAGAATCAAAATTTAGACTCCACCCACTACATATACTCTAATCATATGTTAAGGTATATAAGCCATGTACTCAGCGTGCCCTTTAACTCATGAACTTGAGTGTTTCACGGTTATGTTTTATTATTGTTGACTCTGCTGTGCACATTTAGAAATTACACTGTGGTGTATTTGAGTGAATAAACAGAATATGTATTTACACTTATTGAATATTCACAATATAATGATGATAGCTTGCTTTTGTATGGTTAATAACCATCTTATGTGCTTTCATTTTGATTCTCAAGCTAACTAAGCCTGACATTAGGCCTTAGCCAAAGGTCACACATCTTAAAACTGTTAGTATGCTGCTTGTTCATTTATCAAGTCTCTCATTAGCTAAAGGCTTGTTATTCTGTACTAGACTGATAGTAGGCATGAAGATGTTCTTTTTGCAATTGTCACCCTAAGTGGGAAGGGTATACCCAGACGTGAGTTCTGTGCTCGCTATGCCACCGGATTGAAGCTAGCCTGGCTGATGAGTGGTGATACCCCAAAACTGGTCCCAGATGCTTGTTTCCGGTCCAGGGAGCACCTGGCCTGGCAGCTTGGGCTGTACTGGTCCATTGTGGAGCAGGGTTTAGACTGATTTGCATAAGGATGGGCCAAACTGGAATAGCATGCAAAAAACAATGGATTTAGGCCCAGATCTGTGAGTGTGAGTGAATGTTTGACATTGTTCAGCATTCTGTCCATTATCTGTTCTTTTTGCAATTGAAGATGAAAAGGTGGCAGCAAGGACAGAGAAATGACAATTAAAGGAGTCTTGTGTACCTGGTGTACGAGGAATATGCAACACTTGAGGATGAGCAGATATGTACCTAATTGTCCTGTGATGAGAATTTGGGGGGTTGCCAGCCTCTGGCAAGTGCTGCCATGGGGTTGGTTCTGAACTGTGGGAGTGAGAAATGAATGTTCTGGGACTTTCAATTGTGCTTCTAATTAGTGTTCCATAGCAGTTAGATCGAATAGATCGCTACCTCTTTCTGATTTCTCTGAGTCTGACGCGTCATGCTAAGCACTCTATTTTCTGAACTTCCACTGTGGTTCACAGGATGCTGACACCTTCCTCTTCCGCCCGTTAGAAATTTCCCTCTGCTCTTTCGTTTCTTCTTTTAGTTAAGAGCTAGTTTCTTTATGGAACACTCAGTCTGGATAATTTGCATTCTTTACATATTGTTTTTTGCATTCTGTAATTTATAATGTCTTGTGTCAGAGTGCAGGGGCACCTTAATTTCTTGTCTGTGATGATCTCTTTTATTACTCTTTGTTAATTTTGATTAATATAATGAAATAATAATTTGAAAATTAACCTTTGTGTTTGCATACCATCCTCTCTATCCTTATTATGGAATTGTAATAGTTGATTGAAATGTTAATGACTTCTAAAAACTAGCTGTCACTCAACACTTGTAACAAAGTTCCATATGAACAGTGGGGGATTTTGTTTGATGTCTATACAAAGAGGTTTAGGTTCAGAAACCCAGGCTCCATCAGGAACAAATGTTCCCCAAACTGAAGACTATGACATATATGGGGTGAATAGTAAGCCAATAAATCGCAGCACTGTACTTTGGTCACAGTTCGTCCATCCTTCAGGTGCTTAAAAGCACGGATTCAAAGTTTTCTGCATCTGAATATAGACTTCACTTGTAGATTTGTACTAGGTTGTAGGAACAAGATTGCTGCTTCCCTATATTGTTTAAAGATGCAGGGCCATATTTACAAGGCCCTTGTGCCACAGTAGCATATTTTCTTTCTGCTAATGTGGCATAAAGGAGGCCATTTCCCCATGCCATATTTACAAAGTAGTGCAATTGTGCCAATTTGTAACCTCTTGTGCCACATTATACCTGTACCACGTATAATGTATGCAAGGGAGGTTTTCCCACGCGGGGAGGCCGCAAATAATGCTACAGTGAAATCTACAAGATTTCACTGCAACATTTTTTCAGCCATTTGAATGACTGCTCGGGGCAGGCGTTAAAGTGATGGGCCCATAGTAACCTATGGGCCTTCCTAGTGCTTTGCTGCACTAGCGCCATACTTTATAGCGCTAATCCAGCAAAGCGCCACAATAGCGTCATAAGTTATTACGTTATTGTGGAAACGAGCGCCATGGTGCGCCGTATTGTAAATATGGCACAACCATGGCATCGTTAGGTGGGGCAGGGCTGCGCAAGAAAAGTGGTGCATCAGGACTGATGCGCCATTTTCTTGTAGATCTGGCCCGCAGTCTTTTGGGAGGCTACCACTAGAGGCAGAGGCAGAGATAAAACCCTCCCCACAAGACCTTTGGAATTAAGGAGTGATGTTATCCATCCTTAGACAGACAAAGAGTATGATGTAGGTGAATTCACAGGTAAAGGGCATGGAGGCAGGCTCACTGAATGCCAGAACGGCTGACTGCCTTGTTTTCACCATGACTCTTTTAGAAGGGTAATACCAAATCCTGGATGGTTTTTGGAGTTGACTGCTTTATAGTTATTATAACTATATTTTGTGACCAAGGCAAAGGGGATTCACAATGTGTATTCTTATAAATAGGATGTTAATGTATTAGATAAAAGCTATAGGGATAGCCCAAGATGAAAGGGAAGGCATTTCGATGCCTGGAATGGACTGCAGGGATAATAGACTTTCAGCAACATTTTGCCTGCTTATTGTTTCCTTTCATTTTTTGGCCTGGCCGTAGAAAGCTTTTGTCATCTAATACAACTTTTGTTACTTTTTTCCTAAAAATATGCATAGAGTGAGCGTTGACTCCACATGAAGTTGTATTTCTGTCTCATACCCCATGCTATTGGCTGTTTGATGTATAATTCTGTCCCGATGCTCAGCAGTACCTGCGATCCCTACACCCTCTTGACATGTCACTTAGATCATTTACACCTCAGGGGCATGTGTTTGCATTCACACAGGGTGCCTGTTTGTATGGGATTGCACTGTCTAATGTGCAGTATTGCATTGCACTGTCTAATGCACATGCATTTAACTAGGAATATCTCTTGTTTAGTGCATAAGCTGCAGGCAGCACAACTCGGAAGCAGTGGGCAGTGGTTGCCTCTATCTATTTCCTTCAGATTCTCTTGAGGTAACTCAGAGAAACTGTGGCACTTGTAACATGGAGGTGACGGAGTAACACGCCCACCCAAGAACCGACTAGGAACCCAAAGCAGCCCTGGCATTTTTTGTCAGACCAGCCCCATAGGGTGCAAAATCAAATCAAATCATAAACATTTATAAAGCGAGCTACTCACCCGTGCGGGTCTCAAGGCGCTAGGGGGAAGGGGTTACTGCTGCTCGAAGAGCCAGGTCTTGAGTAGTCTCCGGAATGCGGAGTGGTCCGGGGTGGTCCTGAGGATGGTGGGGAAGGAGTTCCATGTGCACAGCGAGTGCGTCTGATCACTACAATGCCGCTGTGGGGGTTCTCCCCCTCCCAAGAAAATTTGGGAAGAAATGTCAAAGACTGTGCATTTTACAGCACACTTAAGTTATTTATTGAATTGCATTCGTTTTTAAAGCATAGTAAATGGGATGACCTCACAGTGCACCAGGATACCGCAATCTTAATTGAGGCTCTTCAATGATTCCCTCACCATCACCCTCTAACTCTGACTCTCATCTCTCCATAGCCCTGCTCTCACATGCATTTCATTGGTTTTATAGCACCTCTCTTACCGTAGGGTGGTGGCGCACTATACATCACACACACACACACACACAGACAATGAATTATATGTGTGTAAATCAGTGTGTAGAAAATGTTACAGAGGACAAAGAGGACTACAAGGTTTAGGATTCACATGCCGTCCATACTGGTAGGCATTTTTAAGAGTGCTTGGACTGGGGAAGAATAAATTTAGGATTGAGAACATAACACAGTGGTTAGGGTTGACTTTGTTAATAGCAATGTATTTCTACCCAAACAAACCCTTTTTAGCAAAATTATAATAATCAAACACAGAGAAAAAACATAACTTTCTAACCAGTGCCATGCAGTTTGCTTGCATCTTTGATGGCAGTTCAAAGCTCACTTTGCTAGATTATGATTGTAATTTATGAACTGCACAGTAATAAAAGGATTTTTGTGACAAAAGCAGTATCGCATTTAAAAATTTAACATGAAATACTGTTCTGTAATCTGCATTGTACATGTTCTTTGCAGCAGGCATATTAGCCCTCTTCGCTACCTTAAATGAATCAAAACTGCCACTAGACAAAACTCCAATCACTCTTCAGCAGGTACATTAACCACCAGACTTATGTTCGCACTTTCATTGTCTAAAAACTGTTGGATATACAAGAAACTCTGCAGCGCTTTTAAAACTACTGCACTGCTACAACATTGCCCCCCCACAACTCCCCCCCCCCCTCCGAACCCCCCCCTCACCCTTCCAGGGATACTCCCAATACCCAGTAGGGCCAGTCCGCCAAACTCTAAGTTAGACCGAGTGTGTTAAATGTATGTGAAATAAAAAACAGACGCACAGCTGAGCCCTGTGCTCGCCACGTGTTCATGAACGGGCCGTGGGGCCGCTGCTATTTTCATGTCTGAGTCGAACACTGTATTCAGCGCAGGACATGTGACTAAAGGAGTCTTGGGGAGAAACAGAATGGAAGTTATTTTAATGGATATGAAACCGTGATTAACAAAGCCTGTGCGGAAAAAAGGAGAAAAGGGTGTAACCAGCACAAACTAAAACAGAACACGCTCTATTTTTAAGCATTTGGTGTTTCATGCAGGGATTTTTCCACGTTTTAATAGCATATGCACCACTGAGAAGGAGCCGCTGTCAGCCCAACTGTGAAAAGAAAACACATTTCCACAGGATGCCACATTGCTTTGCGAAGTCGTTTCTTTTCCAGCATTGCTTGCAGAAGCGCCAGCGAATCCCTTCAAACCTAAAACAAACAAGAAAGGCCTAAAAAGGAAGGGGGATTGTTTCTTGTGTAAACTTGGGAGAGTTCCCAGTAAATGCTGAGCGCATGCCCTGGAAAGTCTGTACACAGTTTCTTAAATGCCAGGGGTTCACGGGTGCACTGGGGCATGTGTTGAATGTCTTACACGTGCGTATGAGAGTAGTACAGCTACAAACAGAAATGTACCCTCATTTGGGCCGCCTTGCACTCTTTTTCTTAGGTCTTGCCTACAAGGAGATTTTTGTTGTCTGTTAAAAGCTGTCTGTTGCCACCTATTGTGGACAATACCAATATTTACACAGGCAATTTTATAATATTGGTTGGCGTCTTGTCAATCTCATTTGCTTGCTTCTTATTGGATGGCGTTCCCTCCTCTTGTATTTGTCCCTCCTTTGGAGCATATCTTCTTTGCCATCCTTTTGGCTGGATGCATCCACTTCATGGGAGTGAATGTTTTCTTGCTCTCTCCCTTGTGTGCTGCTCTCCCCTCAAATACCCATCAGCCCGCGCACTCTATGCTGCTTCCTTATTCCCCTCCCCGAATTGTCCAAGCCAAGCCAACCTTTCCCTGCTTGGCTTTCTTTTGCTTGCTTTTTCTCCCTCCATACCTAGAGCTCCTTCATGACTTCCCCTACCACTCCCCCTACTATTAGTAACCCCTCCGATTTCTCCCCCTGCCAGTTCTTCTGTTGCTCCTCTGCCCCTCTCATCACAGTCTTACTTTTTTTTTTTAAATAGAAATGTTTTTGTTAATATCTTTTGGAGGGCCAGCAACTTCAATTTGCTCCCAGCATGTTCCTTTTTCAAAACATCCTTACAAACACTAAGTTATTTTTTTTTGTTTTTCGGTCCAAGATTGGCATTTTCCATCCTGAAGTAAATTGTGGCTGCATCCTGTCATACGCATGCAAATGCGGGATGATGCATGCATGCATAAATGTCATCATGCTGGGACTTGGTAGCACCATGACACATACGTGCAGAGAGTGTCATTGTGATTTTGTTTTTGCCAAACCTTCACAGCATCAGCGGAACAAGTTTTTTTATTTTTGCAGATGCTGAATAGGATCGACGAAAAGTATAGGTAAAGGCAATAGGTCTGCAATGGTGTGCTTGTCGTGATGCAACACTTTAGTACGGACATACAAGGCAATGCATTTCATTGGAAAGTTATGTCGAATGTGCATTTTCATGTTAGAGAACCATTGTAAGTAGGTAACGTGGGCTAGTTTAGAGCGATGAAAAAAGGCCTGATGAGGTGGGAAGTGGCAGCCTCTTCTTCCCCTGCACCCAACGGGTGGGTGACTCCTTTGCATATCAAGGCTTGCCTGCCAACTCTGATTACATGGCAAGGGTTGTGTGTGGCCTTGCACTACTGCCAGGATTGTATGCATACCTCTTCTCATTGTGTTTCGACCACACAAAAGGCAAGAGGCAAGGTTTGGAGCGTTGTTAGGGCTACGGGTGACATGGAGGTTTTGGTGCTTCATTTGGCACGAGTGCTTTATTTGTGCCAGTGATTGCCAGCACCAGCACTCATTTTAGGTGACTGGACTTAATTGTCGTCATCAGACTTTGAGAAAGAGCTAGAGACAGAAAGGCAGAAAATAGAAAAAGATGGTGGAATAGACCCTGAAAGAGTGAGACAAAGAGACTAGGCATCTAGGGAGGTGGAAGAAAGAGGCATGAGGAGGAATCCAGACTAATCAGCCTTGGCATTCGACAACTACAGCATTTGGCAACACTAGCAGTGGGCTCCACTGAAAAGCGTTTGGTGCCTTGACTTACATTTCTTAATAAAATAAGAAAGGAATGAGTGTATGCTCGATGAGGCAGCCATCACAGGAGTAGGGTTGCCTTCTGATCAATAGTTCACTGGCCCCACCAGTAACTATAGCTTCAAGACCAGTACAGTAGTGGCCCACGGGCTGAGTAAGGGCCAGGACGGGGTGGGAAGGCGCAGGGTTGGGGGAGATAAACATTTAATTAATTTTTTTTTTTAAATCACTTTCCTCCTCCGCCGCTCCTCTGTCCCTTGCCGCTCCTCACTGCAGGCACAGGCTCCCAGCCTGCCCTGCGCCAATCCTGACACTGCTCAGAGCAGCGTCAGGATTGGCTGGAAGCGCCCAGCCAGGCCACTCCCAGGCAGACTGGGATCCAATGCAGGCTGTTTGGCCGTCCAAACCGGAAGGCCAAACACACATGCACTGTGAAGGGGGAGTGTTGAACACTCTCGTTCAGTGCACGTCACACCCATGGACCCGCCCCTTTCAAAGAAAACGATAATAACCATAGTTTATTATCGTTTTCTTTAAAAGGTTTTTCAGCTGCCACTGCTGACACGGGGGTGAGGGGCAACGCTCCTCCTCCCAAACGGATGAGCCACCACTGGGCCAGTACCAGTAACTCATAAATACCGGCAATGTACTGTCTGGTATTTATTTTACTCTGTTGTTTACTCAGCAATCATTGATGCTGTAAGTAGTAGAAGTAAAAAGAAGATGGGGGAATTGGTAAAGCCTTTACTGTGACTGGATGTTCAGAAATCTGCACCCAAAGGGAGGATATGAGTGAAGGAAAAGATTTCTCTGACAGGATTCTGTTTAGAAGTGTATACATCATCTTTGAGTTTTAATAATTCTTTGACAACATTCTGTACAATAAATCAGATATCGCTGATCACTGCACCCTCTGCACTATAGCACTTATTGTAAAACACTGTTGGGTTTGATAAGGCAAATATATCTCTATCAGAAGAAAAGAGGAGGCTTGGGGAACATTGTGTACATTAAACACATTTTTTTTTAAATTAATGTTGGAAATTCAAAATGACCAAAGTATGTTCTGAATGGTATAACCGATAAATGAGTCCATGGGGCCGTTTGTTATGCATTAAAGACCTTGAAGCATATTTATTAAATTTTAACGCTGTTTTTGTGTCACAAAAGTGATACAAGTCGATGCTAAATCTTTTTTTACTAATTTGCTTTCCAGCGCCGGAAAATCACTCAAAAGCAGCACAAAGCGCTGCTTTGCAATACTTAGGGCCAAGGGGGCGTACCATGGATGGTGCAAGTGGGTTCCCATGCAGCCACCCAAGGTTTCTGATGCTAAACCCCGTTTGCTTAAAAAGTAGGCAAGGTTTTGCGTCAGAATATAACGCCCACTTCAACCAGGCGCAAACACAGAGAAATGCATTCATTTCTCATTTCTTTTCCGATTTTGCTTGTGTGTTACACTGTACAGCATACATGCAAGGTGGGAAAAGTCTCTAAGTTACTCTAAGCATAATATTCTGTACTGGAAGGGTATCCTTCCAGTAAAAAACCTATGCTAGTCTCACGTAGACACCCTTGCACTATGGTGCAAAGGTGTGTACGTGGCACCCAGCAGCACATTTTTGCATGACACTAGGGAGAGAGGAGAGTGCCATATTTCTGTAAATATGACGTTCACCTGCTCCCTCCTCACGCACTGCAGCGCAGATTTTTTTTGGCTGCTGGGCTGCGTGGGAATCTGGAAAATCGTGGCCCTTGTTTTATGTGACAAGACAGGGTAGACGCTAGGTGCGCTGCTTGAAGCAATGTTTGTCTTGCTGTGCAGCAGTTGTGCATCTTCTGACAAGTTTGTTTCACTGTGCTGAAGTGAACACGGCCCTTCTGCAAATATGCCACATTGTCATTTAATTTATGATTGACATTCGGTATATTAGAGTATGGGAGGTGTTTTTTTTAAAAGAAAGGTGGCAACCCTGCTCAGGAGAAGGGCCACAAGTATGGGTTGCTGGTTTCCACTAAAGAGAGGAGGAAGGAGCCAGAAGAGTCGGTGTAGGCCTCAGTCTGAGGATGAAGCAAACACGGGGCTTAGAGGAGTCAATGGCCAATGGTCAATCCAGTGGAGAGAAGAAGAGGGGTTTGGCTCCACAACCCAAAATAGGGAACAATTATGATAAAGAGGTGGGGGAAAGCAAAAAACTGAGAGTCTAAGAAATGATGGAGGGAGTGGAGGTTCTGGGTAAAGAGGGTCCTCGTGTCAGGAAGGTGTTAGTTAATGGAAGATGCCATATGCCCCACAGGGGGGTGCACTGTTAGGAAGGCACCTTGTAGTGGGGTATAGGATTGTGTCTCCGTAGCGACAATAATCTCTCAAAGGTGCAGATAGTGGTGGTACCCTTCTCTTTTTGCTCTTCCCTGATTGATCCTGAGTTATCCTCAAGTGGACTAGACATCTGTGACACCAAAGGTGATACACAATTTACTTATAGGTTAATTATTTAGTAGGGTTCAAGGCTCTACTAAAATGTTGCATACCCAGATTATACACTCCACTACCATCCTTCGTTCTCAGCAGGCTCGGTAAAGACCGATAACTGGAAGAAACTGAAATTTGAGTGAGTAGCAAAGGCATGCACATCTGTGGCAAACAAATTCAGCCTCCATTAACCGGGATTCTTCACTAATCTCTGCATATGTATGGTTTGTGACATACATGGTGTGTGCTTGTGCTGTGTGTTAAATGCGTGGGAGTCCACGTACTGTGTGAATGGTGTCCACTGAAAGTGCCATGATAATTTGAGCACAAGATGGAGGTTCCACTAGAGGTCGCTGTGTCTTAATAACACCCTAATTGTATCCCTCTGCCTGTAAACTCTGAAGTCTATCTTCAAAGGGCGATATGACTCTCTACACCAGTGGTTCCCAACCTTTTGACTTCTGTGGACCCCCACATTACCAGTACTGGAGCCCGGGGACCCCCACTGAATCTTTATTGGAATCCGGGGACCCCCCCACTGAGTGATTACTGAAAGCTGGGGCTCTAATCTGTTAATATTATTTATTTTTCTAAGCTGTCGCGGACCCGCTGAAGAGGCTTCGCGGACCCCCAGGGGTCCCCGGACGACAGGTTGGGAACCACTGCTCTACACTGTACCGGGCCTCTGCTACAAATGAGAGCAAAAACAGACCAAATCTGGTTTTGTTGCTTTGGCAGCTCTTCCTACAGATTGCTTGGAGATCGGTGACCTCTACAGCCACTCCTCAGTACACACCCGCCAAGCCATCTCTGGCCTCCCCCTTACGGGAGAGTTTCAGTCTGAATCAGCCACTCAATCAAAATTTCCAGTGTATATAAACAGCATTTGGATTTCCAGTAGCGGTATCTACAACCTGTTTAAAAATTGTACTGGGCTAAATTAAGCGCTTTAATCCCTATCCACCCTATAGGGTCACGGTCCAGTGTATGTCTAATAGAAAGTATCTGCCCTCCATGGCGATCATTTGAGACGTGCAAACAAAGGGAACCCCTGAACTTTCCCATATCAATACTTCTCTTGCAAACAGATTATTTTGTGTTAAATATCTGAACCCTCCGTTGCCTTGGATCTTCTGAACCTCAGTGTCTGGTAAATGCGTTTCTTGCAAATTAACAATGTGTCCCCACAAACTGGTGCCTTAAGTATTCATGTATCTTAAGTCTCTTGGCGGGTATTACTGTGCCCCTAATATTTCACATGATTAATGTGTATGTAACATCCCTACCCCAAGAGCAATAATGTGTGTAGTTGTGCTAATAGGGTAATCCAAATATATAACAAATCTGTACCAAATATGTCTCAAGATTGGACACTATTTTAACATATCATAAGAATGCTGGCCAGTAGTTGTTCAGCGCACCGTGACCCTCTGAGATGGGCTGTAGTAAAATCATGCACATTGTGCCCTAACCTCATATAAGAACTCCAACCTAATGATCAGTAGAAACAGAAAAATACTTTAGAGTAACAACCCCTTTGTGGTGTAATGGGATTTGAGTTTCCTTCCCTGAATGGTAAGGGAGAACTAGTTGGTTGTCACATTCCAGTCATCTGATAAGTTCATCTTTAGTCCTGTGGCCCACGTTCAACATAACATTATCACCCTCACCTGAATGACAAGTGTCTGTTTCCTCTCATAAAAAGGAAGAATGTCAAATTGTTCTATCAGCAATTGTTGGTGTAATTGAAAGATATTCAACTATTGTCTCCCCTGGCATTTCTTTACCAGGGACTGACCACATAACAAGAGTTTTGTCAGAGACTCTGGCAAGGACTGGTGGCAGGGAAGACAAAGTAAACAGGATATTGGGTATGGAGCTGCCCAATATCACACAGGGAGTCAGAGGAGAAAAAGGACTGAAAGGGAAACTTCTGCACAAGGGAACAAGAAAACCAAAGCTCAGAAAGAACAGGCACTCAAGAGGGGATTTAGAATTCAGACTAACACCTAGGATGGACATGAAAGACATCGAAATAACAAAATTAACAATAAAGAGAATACGAGATAAAGCAGTCAGGAGCTCCCATGCTCACCCACAATTGCTGTTAGAGATACTGACTGCAAATACCCACAATAAGATATACATGCAAAGGCAAAGTCCATGTAACTGATGCCTATGGTGATGTTATGAAAATAACTGAAAGGTAATATTCATAGTAGACAATAAATTCCTCCTGGGTTGTCAGCTGTGTCCACGAATCCTGGTTATCAAGCAGCAGTAGAAAAACTGCTAACTGTAAGGGTGTTGAACTAAAATACACAGCCACCATAGACAAGGAGGTAGCAAGGAGGAGTGCTTAACAGGAAAGAAGAGAAAACAAAGGGCACACTTGGCTGAAAGTATGCAACAAACCACACAAAGGAACTGAAAGCTAAGGCAGCAGGAACAAGAAGATATCAAACTAGAAACTGTAAGAAAGGGAAATGGAAAGAAAAGCAGGATCTGGGAAAAGGATGCTATCAGTGCTAGCTCAGGAGTGAGGATGCAAGACAGTTCTTCAGGCTTTGCTAGTTCAAGAAACAGGAATTTAGCTGCAGCGCAGGAATCAGGATTCTTCAGGAAACAAGTTAACTAAAGTTCAGGAACTCAGAAAATAAACAAGGGGTCAGTCAAACAGGAATGCCGCTACAATGACGGACGCTGGACTGAAGAAAACGGGGGCTTGAAAGAGCTCACTGTGATCACATGCCTCATGTGTGAGCAGGCTAGCACCCACTAGCCAGAGGTGTGCTTAATTCCTCCACCCATCCTTTGCTTGCGGTGGTGGAGAGGAAGCAGGGAGCAGGGGATTCCACATATTTGAGTTTTTAGCATATGCAGACTGGTTTTCAAACAAATCCGGCATGAATCAGAAATTAACTGGAATTTCCAGATAGTATCGAAGAGCCTGGAAATGAGTACATGGGTATATTAGAAGGTCAGGAAGCTTATTTGAGCACTGGAAAGTCCCACAGTGGACACAGCTCATCTGCTTCAGCCTTGACGCATTCCTTGGTTTGATAAACCATCTAGTTGTGCTGCTCTGTCACACTCAACCTGCTCCCTTGCTGTCCCCTGAATCAGGTATGCATTTTTTTTTACTTTTGTTCCAACCACTTCTGGCCTCGAGTTCTCTTGTTTGGCACCCACTCTCAGTCTCCCTGTCACTGTTGACAGTGACTTCTCATCAACAATCACCTTTAGCTTTGCCGGAAGAAGAAGTATGAACCTAGGTGCATGTTGCCTAGCTTCTTTTTGACCTCAAGATATGAGTTGTCTTCATTCTGTACTGGCAACATACAAGGAAAGATGTGCACGCTAGAGTTCTAAAACAGTACATGTTTGCTCTGCTTTGAGTATATTTTCTTGGTCTCAGTTCAATACCTTAGCTATTCTTGGACATGGTTTTAAACACTGTGCAGCGAGGATGCTCTGGCGCCCTTCTCTACTGTGAAAAATTAAAATGGAACTTTGGAAGCTACCACTTTAATTAACAAATCCAAGGAGGGCCAATGCATATGTTGCTTCATCACAATCTGTCCTTCTGTCTTCTGCTCAACAAAATGCATCCTTTCTTGTAGCTCTTGTACTCGAGTGCCTATCCATGGATATCTTTTAGGGATTACTGGGGGCCGCTGCAGCAATCACCTGGCGTGTCTTTTTCACCCCTGGTGCTCTATTTGCAAACTTCTGGTTGGCAAAAACAGCACCCACAACCCAGAGGTGTCTAAACTTTGCCTTCTTTTCTGCCCTCTTTTGTTTATTACGCTAATAGTCAATAATACTGTATTAGTCACTATGACTGTAATAAAAGTATAGATCACAATTAGTTGGAACAGGATCTTTGCTGGTAGCGAAGGTAAATAAAACATGATTTTAAATGTATGTGTTTGTGAGTGAAAGATTTGTTTGCAAGGAAGAGTGGGTGTATGTGTGAACATGCATGTCTGTTTTTATGTGTAAGCACATGTGTGTAACTGATAGTGAGTCAGAATGAGCGACAGATAGAGAGAGAAGGGGCGAGATTCTCAGTAAGTGACTATGAGTGAGTCAGAGTGAGTGAGGAGGATGTTAGAGGAATACTTACTTAAGATGAGTGACAATGAATAAGAATTAATTTAGGGGAGTGTTAGCAAGTACGACTGAGAATAGGTGATCATGAGTGAAAGTGAGTGATAAGGAGTACAACTGAGTGACAATGAATGAGTCAAAGTTGGTGAGAATAAGTGAGAATGAATGAGTGAGAGTAAGGGTGAATGAGAGTGAGTGAAAAAGAATAAGTGTGAATGAGTGAGTCAGAGTGATTGAGAATAAGTGAAACTGAGTGAGAGTGAGGCAGTGAATGTAAGAAACACTACAAGTGAATAATTGAGAAAGAATGTGAGTGTGTGTTAGCGCGGTGGATGAGACTGTCAAGTGAAAATGAGCGAGAATGAGTGATGGTTAGTAAATCAAAGTTGGCATGAGTTAGTCAAAATCAGTGAGACTGGGTGAGAGTGAGTATGAGTGAGTGCGTGAGTACAAGTGAGTGAAAATAAAAGTGAATGTGAGTGAGTGTGAATGAACGAGTGAGTGATTGAGAATACATGAGACAGAGTGAGAGAGTGACTCTGAATGAGAATGAATGAATCAGAATGAATGTGAGGGAATGTTAGTGAGTGTGAGCAATAAGTGAGTGACAGTAAGTATAACTGAGTGAGAATGAGTGAGTCATAGAGATTGACAATAAATGTGAATGAGTGGGAGTAAGAATGAGTGGGAGTCAGTAAGTATCAGTGATTGAGAGTATGAATGAATGTGAGTGAGTGTGAATGAATGTGGAGAATGGGTAAGTCAGAGTGCCTGAACATAAGTGAGACTGAGTGAGGGAGTGAGTGTAAGAGGCAGTGCAATTGAGTGTGAGTGGGAAAGCATAAGTGAATCAGAGTAAGAATGAGTATGAACGAGTGAGAGTAGGAGAAAGAGCAAGAGAGTGAGAATGAATGTGTGAGTGAGAGTGAATAAATCTAAGTGCACATGAGTGAGAATATGGTGTAATGTTTGCAAATCTGCTGTTTGCCCTGGAATAATGAAGGCAATTCTTGTTTTATAGAAGCACCCATCGCAAAAAAGTGAGACAAGCATACTGGAGGTAATTTATGGCATAAAAGGCATACATTGTAAAATACCGATTTTGGCAGACTGGAGATAAATATTGGCATATGGAGCACCCATGGAAAATAGTTAGCATACTTGAGAAACTTCTTGACAAACAATTGTTCAATGTCTCTTTCTTAACATGCATGGAGTATTGCCTGCCTTCAAGTTCACCTACATCTTATCACCTCAGACACAGTGGAAGCCCCCTCGCTTTCTTGAGCAAGAGTTGCATGATCACTAGAAGGTGCTTGTATAGTTTTCAACAATTCCAGTGATGATGTAGCCTTGAACAATCCATTAGTTACATCCTTGCTACAATGTGTTATTTCCTGCTGAATATTTTTTCTCTTCTGCTAAGCACCCCTGTGGCAGTTGCCAATCTTTTTACATTCTCACAATAATTTTGCATCCACAGTACAACATACCAATCTCTTTTATCTTGTTGTTGAGTCTCCTCATGAATTGCCCCGCATAACGATTTAAAGGCGTAAGTTAAATTATCAGTGCTATATATAATTAATGACAATCCCTCATCTGTGTTTCTGCCAATCTCCCTTATAGATTCCAATTGGTTTTTTACATCGAAAACATTGATTGTTATTTGTGCACAAGCTCTTTTCTTGAGGGAGTTGTTCCTGGCACATCCTGTGGTACAGCAGGCCGTGGTCTCAAAGATACAATATCTTTGCCTTTTAAGTCTTTGGATGTAAATAGTTGTTCTACCTCATAACATTTGAGGTACGTGTGAAGAAGGTATTGTTCATCTTCTGGGAGGCACTCTTATTTGACAAACTCTTACAGGATGAATAATGTCCGTTGGTGCTGGAATACCAATACTGATACTAGGTTGATCCTCTAACTCAGGCAATACAAAAGGATGATGGATGGAGTGTTGACACTTTTCAAAACTCTCACCCCCAGTCACAGATCGAGATTTAATCCATTGTTCTTTTGCTCACCATGCCACCCCAGTTTTATCATTTGATTTTGTTTTGTTTTGTGACGTTGCCTTGTGTGCCCTAACTGGCTAGGGTATGCCCAGATGTGGGTCCCTTGCTCGCTGCGCCACTGGATTCAAGCTAGCCTGGCTGATGAAGGGTGATACCCTGAAACCGGTCCCAGGATGCGGGTTTCTTGTTCAGGGAGGAAGATTTTAAGATTTCATGGTTGCTCTTGAAGAGACTGAAAACAGGAAGATTATCAAATACTTAGAAATCTTGCTGGTGATAGTGTGAAAGAAGTCATAAAGAAAATTACAAGAACTGATGAAGAAGTCACGTACTCTCAGATTAAGAATGCATTGAATCTCAAATTTAATCCAGTACTAAATGGTGATTATGAACACTATTTTTTGAGTCAAGAACGTCAGAGTTGGTGAAACAATCGATAAATTCATGGGAAGACTCGACATAGTCATCAAACACATCAAGTGCAATGAATTTAATGAAGTAAGAAGCCATGCAGCATAGAGTGATTGTTGGATGCTTGTCTGATTCATTCAGATGACGAATGCTGAAAAAAACTCCTAGTCAGGAGCAAGTGTTGATGACTGCCAGAGCTGAGAACCGTGCTGAGAGACAAGCTGCCGACACAGAGGCCAGAGTTGTTCAGAGCGAGTCAGTGATGAGTGTGAATAGTAATTTGAAACAAAAGACCAGAGGACATAAAGTGATGCCAATGCGCAAAAAAAAGTTGTATTTTAGGTGTAGTTTTGCACTTACACACAAAGGAAAGTGCCCCACTATTGGTCAGATATGCAAAGGCTGTGGTAAAGAGAACCATTCTGTTACGAAAAGGTAAGTGTGTCACAGTGCAAAGACACAATTACCACAATAACGTTCCAGAAGCAACGTTCAACACGTGCCCACAAGGCCAAACAGCGGCATCAGTTGAGGCAAAAAGAACCCAAACAAAGTTGATTGTCATCTAAATCATCGTCAAACTGTTCTTCCGCCTTAATCATAAGTGAAAGTGAAGAAAGTTATTCTGCTATGTCAATGCTTACCACAGAAAAATGTGCACATTTCGAACTGGTCACCTGTGAGAAAAAACGTCAGTTGAAAAAAGTCAGTATGTCAAAGCAATGAAATCATACAAACTCTGTCCAAAGATTACATTGAAAATAAATGGATGAATATCTTTCATTATCAATAGTGGTGCAGCAATAAATATAATGCCTGAAGCAAAGTACAATGAACTGTCTCCATTACTACTGTTTACGCCATCAAAGACAAAAGTGTACACTTGGGCTGCATCAATGCCTATGAAAAGTAGAGGTTTGTTTATAGCAACAGTGAAACATAAGAAAACAAAAGGACAAGCACCGATCCCTGTGCTTCAAGGTACAGCAGCAAATGCCTGCTTGCTCAGACCCAAAACGGCTGTTGACATGGGACTGATTTCAGTGAATTACAACATGAATGCTCATCACAAAGTAGTAAGTCAACTCCCTTCATTGTTTCATAGTTTTGGAAAGTTAAAGACCATAAAAGTAAAACTGCAAATTAATGAGAATATCGATCCTGTTACTCAGAGACATAAACGAGTTTCTTTTCATTTATATGAAGTTGTTGAAAAAGAACTTGAATCATTACTTAAGCATGATATTATTGAAAGTGCTGCTGATTCAACGCCATGGGTTTCTTCCATATTAGTAGTGCCTAAAAAGGACTGTGAAGGAGCTGTGCACATATGCGTTGACGTGCCAGGAGAACAAAGCAATTGAACAAAAATGACATCCAGGGCAGCACATTGTTGACATGATAACGGAATTGAATGGTGCCAATGTATTTTCTTAACTTGATTTGAATAAAGGTTATCATCAGTTAGAACTTGAAGAAAGCTGCAGATATAGTACAACCTTTTCAACACATGTTGTTTTTTTTTAGATATAAGAGACTTAGGCCCTCATTATGACATTGGCGGTAAATCCCACTTACCGCCATGCTGACTGCCGCCAACATACCGCCGCTGCGGCGGATATCCATTCACCATATCATGACACACACACACCAATCCATCACTATTCAGCCACAGACCCAACTCCACCACACCAAAGGTCAGTGATACACTGACGGTATCAAAACCCACACTGTTACACCAACAGAACAACGCCCACAACATTATGACCCACGAATCACCACAGTGGACATTCAATGGCGGTAAACCATTGGCGGTACATAGCGCTGCGCTCAAAATACACACACCTCAAACAAAACAACACCACATTGGACAATTCAAACTACACACACCTGACACACATACACACACCACACCCACACACCCACACCACTATAAAACACACATCCACATCGCCCACAACCCTTTACCATAACAAATAATTGCAACAAGACTGACACCACGACCACAGACAAGACCAGAGACACACATCACCTATATACCACTCACGCACCTCAAAACACACACCCCAACACATCACCCAACACACCCTCACCCACACTACTCACACAACACCCATGGCACCACAACAACACCCCAGATTCTCTGAGGAGGAGCTGAGGGTCATGGTGGAGGAAATCATCTGGGTAGAGCCTCAACTATTTGGAGCACAGGTGCAGCAGTTATCCATTGCTAGGAAGATGAAGCTATGGCGGAGAATCATGGACAGGGTCAATGCCGTGGAACAGCACCCCAGAACAAGGGATGACATCAGGAAGAGGTGGAACGACCCACGGGGATGGTACGTTCCATTGCAACAAGACACCAGCTCGCAGTACAGAGGAATGGTGGTGGACCCCAGCTCCTCCCCCACAACTAACAACATGGGAGTAGCAAGTCTTGGCAATCATGCATCCTGAGGGCCTGGTGGGAGTAGGAGGAGGACTGGACTCTGGTAAGTCAACTCTATACTACTACTACCCCCTACCTGCATGCCATCACATACCCCTACCCTCACCCTCACACCCATCACTCCACCACCTCCCACACACCCCACCATCACAACCCACTCATCCCAATGCCAAGCCCTGCATACCATACCAATGCATGGACACCTATCACTAAAGCATGCACATTAGAGAGAATCAGCTAGCCCACCACATAACAACTCACACAAGGTACAGCTGTCAGGGCAATAACAAACATAGAGAGCAACCCACCCATGCACAATATGTCACACACAGAAACAATAACACTGCATTTTCATCCGCACAGGTATCCCAGCCAATGTCACTAGAGAAGAGGTGCCAGCACTATCTAATCCCCCCACAGAAGAGGTCCACAGTGATGACAGCGACTCTGTTCACCTGGATCTGGATGACCAACCTGGCCTATCAGGGACCTCCGGACAGTTGGTTACCCAGGCACAGTCACACACCACCACAGAGCCTACCCCCTCAGGAAACACCACCACAGCACCCACCCAGCATGCCCATACCTCCGTCCCCAGGACACGTCAATCCGCAGTGTGTCCACCACTACAGGGACCCCAGAGCACACAATAAACCCAATACAATCAAGGACCTGGGGTCAGTGGCAGTGGGTATACGGTTCAGGGACAGAGGCACAGGAAAACTGGGACCGATCCTGGGAGCATACCAACATTCCCAGGATCAGCTGTGCCAGATCCTGGACAATGTGCAAGAGAACAAGCAGCTGCAGGAGGGACAGTACCAGGGGATCAGGGAGGACTTGAAGGCCATTAGCACCACCCTGGTCTCCATTGTAGGGGTGCTGGTAGACATGGCCAACATTATGAGGGAGGCAGTCTCACCACAGCAGGCCCCTGCCACTAGCCAGACTACTGAACAGCCCTCCATCTCTGCTGCCGATAGAGGACAGGAGACCCTGCCACAGGACCAACAGGCCACCAGCACCTCTCCCCCTGCAGAAGAAGAATCACTCTGCAAACATTTCCTGCGATCCAGGCAGAAGCCATAGACTATTGCCAAGACCACCACCAGGAAATGAGACTCTCCTGATTGTCACCCTCATGTCCCACTCCGTCACCCTTTCCACCTTGAACTGCCATTGCTCCCCTTCCTATGCCCCCTTGGACAATGCACCTGTGCTACAAACAGACTAGAACTATACCCAGGACTTTCCTCCATCATCACCCCAGCCCATTGCACTTCTCCCTTTTCTTCCTAGCACTACAATAAACACACTTTGAAAAAATACAAGTATGGAGTACGTCAAATGATTTAAGTATATATTCGTTAAACAAGGTTTAAACATTGCAATTCAACTGTACCGTAATGTTTACATAGGAAAGACCTGTAGTTGGCTGCAGTGAACACACCAGGAGTGACAGTGGGGCACCAACATCTGCAAAAAGAGTTGCCAAAGGGGACAGTGAGTGGGCATAGAAGTGGGAAATAACAGCCTGCCAGTGACAATGTGAAACAAAAAAATGACTATGATTTGTGAAGTTACACTGTCTTACCTGTGTTTCATTGGAAGTATCTGCCTCCTCATCTTCACTGTCCACAGGGTCCACTGCTGCCACACGGCCATCTCCAGGTTCCTCCTCCTGCAGAAAAGGCACATGGCGACTCAAGGTAAGGTTATGCAACATGCAACATGCAGCATGCCATGATTATCTGGCAGACCTTCTTCGGTGAGTAGCACCTGTTAGATGGAGGCACCGAAACCTGGCCTTCAGGAGGCCAAATGTACGTTCAATGATCCTCCTTGTTCGCCCATGTGCCTCATTGTAAAGTTCCTCAGCTCTTGTCCTGGCATAGCTCACAGGGGTCAGTAGCCATGATAGGTTGGGGTAACCTGAGTCACCTGCAAATATCGAGGGACAACAGTTAGCCACACACTATCCCTTATGGCCCACACCATACCCATACACCAACATCCACTGGGTGGGAACCAGGGCTCACCTATTAGCCACACCCTGTGCATCTGTAGTTGGGCCATCACATTTGGGATGCTGCTATTCCTCGGGATAAAGGCATCATGCACAGACCCAGGATACTTAGCATTGACATGGGAGATGTACTGGTCTGCCAGGCACAACATCTGCACATTCATCGAGTGAAAACTTTTTAAATTTCTGAAGACCTGTTCATTTTGCTGAGGGGACTCAAATACAATATGTGTTCCATCAATCACCCCAATTATGTCGGGGATATGTCCCATTGCATAGAAGTCAGCCTTCACCGTGGCCAAATCCTCCACCTGGAGGAAAACAATGTAGCTGCACATGTGTTTTATGAGGGCAGCCAACACTCTTGTCAGCACTATTGAGAACATTGGCTGTGACGTTCCTGTAGCCAAGCCCACTGTCACTTGGAAAGAACCAGTTGACAAGAAATGGAGCACAGATAGGACTTACACAAGAGGGGGGATCCCAGTGGGGTGACGGATAGCAGATATCAGGTCAGGCTCCAGTTGGGCACACAGCTCCGTGATTGTGGCCCTGTCACGTCTGTAGGTGAGAATAATGTGCCTGTCCTCCATTGTTGCCAAGTCTACCAGGGGTCTGTACACGGGGGATGTCTCCATCTCCTATTTATCCTCAGCGTTTGCAATATATGGGGCAAAAGAGTGAGGAGCCGGTCATAAACTGTACATTGTAGCCACTACAGTTCAATGCATGATGTGAATTTTAAATGTATTAGTGGCATATGTACAATCGTGATCTGTGACGCAGTTATGATCCATGGCCTGCCCCCCCACCCCCCTGAAATGGCGTCTGCCTGGCCTGTATGGAGGGACAGGTGGAAGTGAGGTAATTCTTCTGACGCTGTGCGCCGTTGCGGGAGGCGGTCAGGAACCACAGTGCAATGCCTCATTGGATAATATTGGGCCCTATGGGGTACAGTGGCCAATGGTGATGTACGCCAGCGGTGACGGTATGCACTGCCATGGACATCACCGCCATTTTCTATCTGTTCATTCACTTGCTACCTGACCTTCAACAGGAGAGGACCTACACTGCATGTGCTTCTGTGACCTGTGTCTGGAACCTATCATGGCCCGTGTGACTGGGGAAAGGGCCCCGGCCTTCACCTCAGCGGAGTTAGTGAGACTAGTGGATGGGGTCCTACCCCAGTACGGCCTGCTGTATGGGCCTCCAGACCAACAGGTGAGTACACTGTGAGCATGATGCATGGGGCATGAATGCATGGAGTGGTGTGTGTGAAGGCCTCGTGTAGGGAGGGTTGGAGGATGGCCCTGGGCAGCGTGCAGCTTGTGTGCTGGGCCATGTCTGTGCAAATGGGGATCAAAAGGGGTATGGTGGGCCATGAGTGTAACAGGCAGGACGGTCTGAATAATACCTTTCATTGTGTATATTTCCCCTGCGGGTCAGCGCCCATCAAAAGAAGGATATATTGCGTGCCATCGCCAAGGATGTACGGACCTTGGGGGTCTACGGCAGGTGGAGCACCCACTGTGGCAAACAGTGGGAGGACCTGAGACGCTGGGCATGGAGCATGGGGATGGCCTCCCAACAAGGAAGGGGTGCAAGTCGAACCCTGACCCCCGATGGTCCGCATACTGGCGGTGGCTTATCAGGAGCTGGATGAGCACTTAAGGGCATCACAGCAGCCACAAGGGGGTGAGTACAGTGCCCATCATCACTACTTACGCCTGGTGGAGTGGAATCTGGCTGCTGAGGGCACCAGTGGGACAGAGGGGAGCACCACGGCAGAGACTGGAGGGGACAGTTCTGACACGGATACCTCCTCCGATTGAAGCTCCCTGGTGGTGGCGGACACCTCTGTGCCCACCTCAGCTACAGGTACAGCCGCCACCCACGTATCAGCACCGCCCTCCCAGCAGCCCCTCATCGAGTTGCCCATGCCCACTGACCCAGGAGGGTGGGCATCTCCTTCGCCCCAAACACCTCAGGCCCTGCCCCAGTGAGCCCTGCTGCCCTGAGTGAAGAGGCTATTGACTTCCTGCGATCCATCTCTGTTGGGCAGTCAACCATTGTGAATGCCATCCAGGGGCTGACAGCCCAAATGCAACAGACCAATGCATTTCTGCAGGGCATTTACACTGGCTTGGCGGCCCGACAGAGATCAATCCAGGCTCTGGCCTCCTCTCTGATGGCGGCCATTGTCCCTGTTTCCACCCTCCCCACTCCATTGCCCTCAACCCCAACCCCAACCTATCCCAAGCACACAGGCAGACGACCATATACACAAAACAACACACAAGAGTGGCACAGGCAAATACAGGCACCACACTTCATCCCACAGACACTCACACAAACAATACAGATGCAGACATACCAACATCCACTGCCTCCACTCTGTCCCCTCCTCCTCCTCCTCCCTCCCAGTTGCATCTACACTCACATGCACTACATCCTCATCCACTATCTCTGTCATCAGCACACCTAGCAGAACACACAGCTCACTGGCAGACACCACCCCAACAGCCATTCACACTTCCCCTGTGTCCTCCCCCACTGTGTCCGTGCCCCATCCTCCCAAAGTACACAAACGCAAGCGCTCAGACACACAGCAGCCATCCACCTCACAACAGCATCCAGCCCATGCACCCAAACACAGCAGACAGACACCTCCTACAACCACTCCCTCTCCCTCCACTTCCAAACCTTCTCCCACTTCCCGCACCAATGTCCCTAAGAAGCTTTTCCTCTCCAACCTTGACCTCTTCCCTACCCCTCCCCCATCCTTCACATCTGGCCATGGTGGGTAAAACCCAGGCAAGCACCTCAGCCACCCAGTCTACAGGCCCAGTAGTGTCCAAAGCAACTCGTGGTGGGTAAGGATCTCAGGCACCTCGCAGCCACACGGAAAGGGTGCCTGCCCCAAGTGCTGCCAGGAAGGGCAAGGAGCCCTCCCCAGCTGCTGCCATGAAGGTCAAGGTACCACCCCCATCTGCTGCCAGGAAGGGGAAGGAGCAATCCCCAGCAGCTGCCATGAAGGTCAAGGTACCACCCCCATCTGCTGCCAGGAAGGGCAAGGAGCAATCCCCAGCTGCTGCCAGGAAGGGCAAGGAGCAATCCCCAGCTGCTGCCATGAAGGTCAATGTGCCACCCCATCTGCTGTCAGGAAGGGCAAGGAGCAATCCCTAGCTGCTGCCAGGAAGGGCAAGGAGCAATCCCCATCTGCTGCCATGAAGGTCAAGGTATCACCCCCATCTGCTGCCAGGAAGGGCAAGGGGCAATCCCCAGCTGCTGCCAGGAAGGGCAAGGAGCAATCTCCAGCTGCTGCCAAGAATGGCAAGGGCCCTGCACCAGCAGGCAGAAAGGACAAGGGGCCTCAGTCAGAGCCCCCACCACCAACCATGGTGGTGCAGCCATCCGAGGCTGCAGGGGATGGGCAGGAGCTCCCCCACCACCACCACCACCACCAGCAGCAGCACCAGTGGGTAGCCGTCCGAGGCTGCAGGAGATGGGCAGGATCTTCCCCCCACCACCAGCTGCAGCATCAGCAGCACCACCACTGAGCAGCCATCACCGCCGGGGGACAGTGTGTAGTCCAGTGTCCATGGGCTACACTGCGTCCATGCACTATGCTGCCTGCCCCCTGCAAATCCTGTGGGTATGACACCTACCTGAGAGACTGTGACCTTGCACTCACCAAGATCTGCATCGCAGGGCGCGATGTCCCCTCCAGAACCAGTGGGGAAGTCACCCACTAACCCCATCCTCCCCAGGATAAAGATCACAGGGCAAGATGCCTCCTCCAGAACCAGTGGGGAAGCCACCCTCTCACCCCATCCTCCCAAGGATGAAGATCACAGGGCACGATGCCCCCTCCAGAACCAGTGAGGAAGACACCCACTTGAGAGACTGTGGTCTTCCACTCCCCAGGACAAATCAGTGGGCAAATCACCCACTTGAGAGACTGTGGCCTTGCACCCCCCAGTCCAAAACGTCATACAGAGATTGTGGTTGACCCTAGCCCTGTTGGGTTAGGAGCTATACCTGCACAGCATAGTGGACGCCAAAGTGCAAGACGACATATTGTAGTCTATGCTAGTAGAAATTTGTATCAAACATAACATGCTCACTCTCCGCCTGAGAAGGAACATTTGGCTGTAGGATAGGCTTGTGAACATTTCCATGTATTTTGTGGGGAAAGCCTTTTATGCTGGTGACTGTTCATCAAGCTTTGCTGACCATGTTTGGCAATCCAAAAGCCAAGTTGCCTCTCTGGATTGAACAATGGGGGCGACGATTGCAAGAGTATGAATACACAATTGTACATCAGCTAGGAAAGGATCAAAATCCTGCTGACTACTTTTCGAGAGTGCTCATCCAAAACGGCTGAGGCCTACGTCAATTTCATTGTCAAGTCACGTACACCAGCTGCTCTATCAACAGCCAGATTGTCACTGCCACAAGTCATCATAGTGATCTGCTGAAGTTAGAAGACATATTTACAAATCAGTCGTTGAATAAACACATTCAACCCCTCAGTAATGATGATGAATAAAAAATAAAAAAATGTGAAAGATGAATTGTCCATAACGCAGGAAAGAGTTATAGTGCGATAATCGAGGACCCTGATTCAAGACAGTCTATGACAAAAGGTGATTGAAAAAGCTCACAAAGGACATCATGGTATTGTTGTACAAAGAGAGCTCTCCAAGACCGAGTTTGATTTCCATACTTAGATGAAAAAGTTGAAAAATAACTCAAGGCCTGTCACGTATGCAATTGCCTGTCAACCAAAGTCGTTCAATATACTCTGAAAATGTCAGAACTCCCTAAACATGCCTCGGAGAGAATAGCCATCAATACATTTTTGTCCGTTGGATAATGGACATCATTTAATGGTGAGTGCAGATGAATATTCATGCTTTCCTTTGGTTGAAGATCTTTCATCCACAACACATGAACGAATAATCAAAAAACTTGATGGCATCTTTGCAACATGGGGCATACTGGCCATTTTAAATTCTGACAATGATCCACCTTTCAACAGCAAAGGATTTAAAGAATGTCTGGAGTATCTGAACATAAAGAATCAAAAGATCACAACCTTATGGCTACAGGTCAATTGGTTTGTTGAGCATTTTAATGAATGTGCTAAAGAAAGCACTACAGCATGCAATTCTTGAGAAGCTCAGTTTAAAGACCATGTTACATTTTCCTTTACGATCTTATCATTCAACACCCCACTCATCCACAGGTGAAAGTCCTGCAACTTTGATGTTTGGGAGAGCAATGACAATCAAGTTACCTCAATGGACCACAAAAAGAGACAGAAGTGAGAACATGATTCGTACAAGGGACTTGGGACCACTTTTCTTGTGCCTCCTAGCGTCCCCCAACGCCACCATGTGTGCGTCGTATCTAAGATATGGCGCACCATGACAGTAGTTAGGGATTTAGCGTCAAACTTTTTTACACTAGTTCGGAGCTTTGCAGGATTAGCATGAAAAAAGTTGATGCTAATCATGCAAAACCCAATGAGGCTCATTATGAATTATGGTGTGCTTCCTTTTAATTCCTGCTCTGAGCAGGTGTTAAAAGTGCCAAAATAAATGATGCAAAGAAATCTCTAAGATTTCTTTGCACCACTTTTTTGGCCCCCCAAACGAGGGGACACCCCCCTTGCATAGATTATCCGTGGAGCAAGCATAATGTGGTGCAAGAGGTTACAAAGTGGCACAATGCATGCATTGAGCCACTGTATATTTGGCACAGAGATTTTGCCCTTGTTGGGCCACATTAGCATAAAAACAAATTACGCTAATGTGGCGCAAGGAGGCGCTAGGGGCTCTTAAATCTGCCCCTTGGTTCACAAACAGAAAATGAAAGTTTATGCAGACAAGAGGCCATGTGAAGAATACCTCTCATTCAGAAAAGGAGATTTGATGATCGACAGTTAAGCAAAGGAACATCTGTTGCGCCTTACAATGCTGAACCTTTCCAAGTAGTGCCCACCAAAGGACACATAGTGACTGCTCAGCGCCTTGGGAAATATATTACCAGAGACTCATTTCAGGCCTGTCTTTCATCGTTCTTCAACTCAAGATGGTGACAGAAAGACTGACTCTGACAACTTAGGTGGTCATTACAACCCTGGCGGTCGGTGTTAAAGCGGCGGTAAGACCGCCAACAGGCCGGCAGTAAACATTTTGCAATTACGACCGTGGCGGAAACCGCCAACAAAAACAGCCACTTTAACACTCCGACCGCCACAGCGAGACAGACAAACAGCGCGGCGGTCACCGCCAACAGACAGGCGGAGGACAAAGTACCGCCCACAGTATCATAACCTACCAATCCGCCACCTTTCCGGGGCGGATTCACTGCGGATAAAAACACTGCGGAAACAGGATTCCGAAGGGAAAACGCTGACCTCTCCACACCCCACGATGAACTAGGACACCATGGAGCCGAACTCCAAATTCTCCCTGCGATAGTCTTCCTGCTCCTCTACCAGGAGCACGAACGCCATTGGCGAAGAACACAGTGAGTACTGCACCTACGACACAGGGGAGGGGAGAGGGAAAAAACAGGAACACACACACGCAACACCCCCACCCTCACCCATTACAACACACACACTAATATATATTAATACATGATCGACACACCTCCCAACCCCCCCGGAAGAATGCAAAGACAAAAGGAAATGAGTGTAACCATTGTAATATATTAAAAGCAAATATGCAAAAATATATATATACACGAGTAACAAAATATACACCAAGCATAGTAGTCCAGGTAGTGCTCCAATTAAGTCTGTGGAACACTGGGCCCACACGGTACGGGTGAGGCCCACACAAGATCCCCGACCATGACGGAGAGAACACTGCAGGGGCATCAGAGAGCAAGAAAACAGGCACCTCAGGGGGAGGGAAAGAGGGGGCACCTAAGCGGTTGAGTGCATGATGCCAAATCCACGAGAGGGCCACATGCCCACTGTTCAATCCTGGGGAGTGCAAAGCCACAGTCTCTCAAGTCTCTACAGTGGGTGGGTTGCCCACTGTTCCATCCTGGGGAGTGCAAAGCCACAGTCTCTCAAGTCTCTACAGTGGGTGGGTTGCCCACTGTTCAATCCTGGGGAGTGCAAAGCCACAGTCTCTCAAGTCTCTACAGTGGGTGGGTTGCCCACTGTTCCATCCTGGGGAGTGCAAACCTACAGTCTCTCAAGTCTCTACAGTGGGTGGGTTGCCCACTGTTCCATCCTGGGGAGTGCAAAGCCACAGTCTCTCAAGTGGATAACAGTCTCCACTGGTTCTGGAGGGGGCCTTGTGCCCAGAGTGCTTCATCCTGCTAAGGACATAGGTAGTGGATGTATCTCTCCACTGGTTCTGGAGGGGGCATTGTGGCATTGTGCCCAGAGTGCCTCATCCTGCTAAGGACTGAGGTAGTGGCTGTATCTCTCCACCGGTTCTGGAGGGGGCTTGGTGCCCAGAGTGCTTCATCCTGCTAAGGACAGAGGTAGTGGATGGATCTCTCCACTGGTACTGGAGGGGGAATTGTGCCCAGAGTGCTTCATCCTGCTAAGGACAAAGGTAGTGGATGGATCTCTCCACTGGTTCTGGAGGGGGCATGGTGCCCAGAGTGCTTCATTCTGCCCGTGATGGACTCAGTAGCGTCAGTGCCCTTGGCGCTCATGGGCCAGCGTTACTTGAGGCGGCGGTGCCCTGTTCAGCGGTGATTGAGACGGCGGTGCCCTGTTCAGCGGTGCTTGAGATGGCGGTGCCCTGTTCAGCTGTGCTTGAGGCGGCAGTGCCCTGTTCAGCGGTGCTTGGAGCGGCAGTGCCCTGTTCAGCGGTGCTTGGAGCGGCGGTGCCCTGTTCAGCGGTGCTTGAGACGACGGTGCCCTGTTAAGCAGTGCTTGAGACGGCAGTGCCCTGTTCAGCGGTGCTTGAGACGGCAGTGCCCTGTTCAGCGGTGCTTGGAGCGGCGGGCTCCTTTGCAGTGACTCAGCTGCTGGCGGTCCTTCATGGCCCAGCAGGGCTTGTGCTGGCAGTCCTTCATGGCCCAGCGGGCTTGTGCTGGCAGTCCTCTCTAGCCCAGACGAGGCTTGTGCTGGCGGTCCTCTCTAGCCCAGCGGGGCTTGTGCTGGCGGTCCTCTCTGTCCCAGCGGGGCTTGTGCTGGTGGTCCTCTCTAGCCCAGCGGGGCTTGTGCTGGCGGTCCTCTCTGTCCCAGCGGGGCTTGTGCTGGCTGTCCTCTCTGTCCCAGCGGGGCTTGTGCTGGCGGTCCTCTCTAGCCCAGCGGGGCTTGTGCTGGCGGTCCTCTCTGTCCCAGCGGGGCCTGTGCTGGCGGTCCTCTCTAGCCCAGCGGGGCTTGTGCTGGCAGTCCTCTCAAGCCCAGCGGGGCTTATGCTGGTGGTCCTCTCTGTCCCAGTGGGGCTTGTGCTGGCAGTCCTCTCTGTCCCAGCGGGGCTTGTGCTGGCGGTCCTCTCTAGCCCAGCGGGGCTTGTGCTGGCAGTCCTCTCTAGCCCAGCGGGGCTTGTGCTGGCGGTCCTCTCTGTCCCAGCGGGGATCATGGCTGTGGCCTCCTGGTCAGCGGGGATGATGGCTGTGGCCTCCTGGGCAGAGGGGATGACGGCTGTGGCCTCCTGGGCAGCGGGGATGACGGCTGTGGCCTCCTTGGCAGCGGGGATGATGGCGGTGTCCTCCGCCGTGCTGCTCTTCCCAGACTTTCCTGGTTTCTTGTGGCCCTTCCCCACCTTGGAAGGTGTCGCAACTGACTCCACACTCCCACCGGGACCCCGGGGAGCAGCTTTGGTGGCTGGAGTCTTCCCCCTCTCCCGCAGGGCACTGGCCAACTTCTGATGCTTCACAGGTGGGGGACTGTCTGTGCTGTGGCTCCGTGCCACACTGGCTGCCCTGGTGGCCGGTGCACTCCAGATTCCGGTGACTACAGGCACCACTGGTCCCGGAGATGTTGTGGCTGAGGTGCTAGTTCGGGACCTAGGAGACAGACGGGGTGGGGGAGGTGAGGGAAAGAGGTCAAGGTTGGACAGGAAAAGTTTTTGGGAGACACTGGGATGGGTAGCTGGAGGGGGTTTGGGAGTGGAGGAAGAGGTTGTGGTTGTAGGAGGTGTTTGTTTGCTGACTTTGAGTGAAGGTGCATGCCCTGGAGGCTGTCGTGAGGTGGATGGCTGTTGGGTGGGTGTGTGCCTGCGTTTGTGTATCTTGGGAGGTGGCATCACAGACACACTGGGAGAGGACACAGGGGACGTGTGAATGGTAGTGGGGGTGGTGACTGCACGTGAGCGGGGTGTGGTGGTGGGTGTGCTGGTGATGGCAGTAGTGGCTGTAGAGGTAGTGCATGCAGGTGTGAGTGTAGACGAGACTGGGAGGGAGGAGGGAGACGAGGAGGAGGGGGACACAGTGGAGGCAGTGGATGTTGGTGTGTCTGCATGTGTCTGATGCTTGTGGGATGTGTGGTGCTTATGTTTGCCTGAGCTTCCCTTGAGTGTTGATGTGTGTGCATGCTGGTCTAGAGGTGTGCTTGGGATAGGCTGGGGTAAAGGGGATTGGGTCTGGGTGGAGGAAGTTGGAGGGGGGAGGCTAGACACAGGGACAATGGCTGCCATCAGTGCTGAGGCCAGAGTCTGAAAAGCTCGCTGAAGGGCCGTCTGACCAGAATGAATGCCCTCCAGGAATGCATTGGTTTGTTGCAACTGCCTTTCTACACCCTGGATGGCATTCAAAATGGTAGACTGCCCAACAGTGAGGGACCTGAGGAGGTCAATGGCCTCCTCACTGAGAGCAGCAGGGGTGCCTGGGGTAGGGGCTGAGGTGCCTGGGGCGAAGGTGATGCCCACCCTCCCGGGTGAACGGGCACGGGCAAAGGCTGAGGGGCTGCTGGGAGGGCAGTGCTGGAAGTAGGGGTGGCGGCTGTACCTGTAGATGGGGGGGCACAGATGTTGCCGCCACCACAAGGGAGCTCCCATCAGAGGACGAGTCCGTGTCGCTGGTCTCAGCTCCTGTCCCCGCCGTGGAGCTCCCCTCACCCTCCGTCCCACTGGTGAAGTCCGATTCCGTATTGTGGCCCTCCATGGCCATGTGGGATGCAGCCCCCTCGTGCTCCGGTGCCACTGCTCCTCCGCCTGATAATGCAAATGCACACAAGAACAGGGAGACCACAAAAGGGGGGGGGGAACGACAGAAGAAAGACATGTTGAGTGCATGCATTACCGCTACCGTTGGCGGACACGACAGACACACAAGCCCCCTGCACTACGTCGTGCTCTTGGGCTCCACTGTTCAATTCCTGGGAAATGGCCTACTAGGCTATGGACGACATCTGCACACATGGATGACACAGGGGCATGACTAGGTGTACTTGGCACTCTACAGAGGTGCGGTGGGGTGCCACATGGCCTGCCTTACAGAGGGACCTTGCCTACGGAACTCACCCTGGCCTAGGGAAACCCACAGCCCACCTCCCCCACCCAGACCCCTCCACAATGCGCAAAATCAGCAGGATGAGAGTGTACTCACCCCCTTGTGGCTGCTGTGATGCCCTCAAGCGCCCATCCAACTCCGGTTACACAACCGCCAGGATCCTGAACATCAGGGGGGTCATGGTGCGACGGGCACCCCTCCCACGTTGGAAGGCCATCCCCAGCAGAGTTTCCGCCATCTTCTTGCTCCAGTGGCGAATGTCCTCCCATCTTTTCCGGCAGTGGGTGCTCTGTCTGTGGTAGACACCCAGGGTCCGGACGTCCTTGGCGATGGCACGTCAAATATTTTTTTTCTGCTGGGTGCTGACCTACATGATTTGTACAGGGGGAAGAGAAACGTATTACCAACTGCACCGTCACAGTCATTGGCCCCCATCCCTACCCTTGCCATGTGGCACATGCACTCACCGTCGTTTCATGCATGCAGCACTCTCCCCCCTTCTTTCTTACATCCACCCTTCTACACACAGGCATAGCCCATACAGCATGCTCCCAGTGTACTTACCTGTTTGTTTGGAGGACCGCAGAGTAGCGTGTACTGGGGAGGACCCCATCCACGAGTTTCTCCAACTCCTCTGATGTGAAGGCAGGGACCTTTCCCCAGACACTCAAGCCATTGTCTCTTCTAGACCAAGGTCACAGCAGCACTTGCAGTGTAGGTCCTCTCCTGTCGAAAATCAGGTATCGAGTGATTGAACAGATAGAAAATGGCGGTCACGTCCGCGGCGGTGCGTACCGTCACCGCCGGCGTACATCGTCATTGGCTCCTGGGACCCCTAGGGTCCAATGTTAACCAATGCAGCATTGCGCTGCGGTCTTCGACCGCCTACCGCGACGGTGTACAACGCCAGCGCAGTTACCTCATATCCAATTGTCCCACTTTACAGGTCAGGCAGCCGCCATTTCAGGGGCCCACATGGCTTCATTTTTAACTGCGTCACACATACCTAGGCCTAGACTCAACACACATACAGGCCACTTTTTAGATTATGATTGGTGTGTAAGCTGTGGGTACGTACCTCTGAGTTGTTTGACTCTGTGCTCGCTGTTGTCCTTCATAGGCACAGTCCGCTGGGACATGTGAGGAGATGGCGCATCCTCCGGTGTACCGACCGTTGGTGGGCCTGTCGACAATGGAGGAAAGACATGTGATCATCCCATACAGGCTTGACCGTGCCACAATCCAGGAACTGTGTACCCAGTTGGAGCCAGACCTGATGTCAGCTATCCTCCATCCCACAGGAATCCCCCCTCAAGTGCAGGTGCTGTCAGTGCTCCATTTCCTTGCAAGTGGGTCATTTCAAACAACAGTGGCCATAGCATCAGGGATGTCCCAGCCTATGTTTTCCAACATGTTGTCCAGAGTGTTGTCTGCCCTGCTGGAACACATGCAGAGCTATATCGTTTTCCCTCAGGTGGAGAATTTGCCTACAGTGAAAGGTGATTTCTATGCCCTGGGACATATCCCCAACATCATAGGTGCCATTGATGGGACACATGTGGCTTTGGTCCCCCCACAGGAGTGAACAGGTGTTCAGAAACCGGAAGAGTTATCATTCGATGAATGTACAGATGGTATGTTTAGCAGACCAGTACATCTCCCATGTGAATGCCAAGTTCCCTGGCTCAGTGCATGACGCCAACATCCTGCGGAATAGCAGCATCCCTTATATGATGGCGTAACTCCAGAGGCACCGTATGTGGCTATTAGGTGAGCACCTGGAAGCAAGACAGTGGGAATGGTTGTCTGCGTCTGGGGATAACCCTACAGGTTAGTGTGTGTCTAACAGTTGTCCCTCGCCATTTGCAGGTGACTCTGGTTACCCCAAGCTGTCATGGCTACTGACCCCAGTGAGGAATCCCAGGACATGGGCGGAGGAACGCTACAACGAGGCCCATGGGCAAACTAGGAGGGTGATCGAGCGGACCTTTGGCCTCCTGAAGGCCAGGTTCAGGTGCCTCCATATGACAGGTGGATCCCTATTCTACTCATCAAAGAAGGTGTGCCAGATCATCGTGGCCTGCTGTATGCTTCACAACTTGGCTTTGCGACGACAGGTGCCTTTTCTGCAGGAGGATGGTCCAGATGGCGGTTGTTGTTGCAGCTGTGGAGCCTGTGGACAGTGAAGACGAGGAAGCAGAAGAAGAAGACATGGACAACAGAGACTCAGTGATCCAGCAATATTTCCAGTGAAACACAGGTAAGAATACAAACCTGCCTACTACATGTACTTAAACACTACTACCTCTCTACTGTCTGTCGTTTTCACCCAGTGTATGGTCACTGAGTTGTCACTTTCCCTTACGATTTCACAGGTATGGGTCCCAATGTGTGACATCTGCTTTGATTCCTCATGGACTACAGCTGTGTGACATAGGTATGTTGACATTACAAATGAAAGAGATTTTTGCCACAGTAATTGCTAATACACTATTCCGAAATCACAGACTGACTCCAGATTGTTTTGTGCTTTAAGGGTGTTTATTTAAGTGCTCAATATTGGAGGGGGTAGCAAAATAGTGAGGGGTGATGGTGGAGGAAAGTCCATTGCAGAGTCCAGTCTATTAGTCTCACAAGTGCATTGCCCTAATGGGCATAGGAAGTGTAGCTGGGGCAGTTTAAGGATGGACAGGGTGACAAGGTGGGACAGTAGGATGACATTCAGGGTGGTCTCATTTCTTGGCGAGGGTCTTGGCATCATTCTCTGTCTTTGTCCTGGATCTCAGGGACCGTTTGCGAGGTGGTTCTCCCTATGCAGGGTGTGGGGTGCTGGTGTGGTGGTCCTGTGGCGGTGCCTCCTGTCCACTAGCGCCGGCGGAGGTGGTGGGCAGTTCATCGTCCAGGCTAGTGTCAGGGGCCCCTTGTAGTGCCACAGTGTCCCTCCTGGTGTTGGAATACTTCCTTCAGCACCCCTACGATGGTTCCCAGGGTGGAATTGATGGCCCTGAGTTCCTCCCTGAAGCCCGAATACTGTTCCTCCTGCAGGCGCTGGGTCTCCTGAAACTTGGCCAGTACCGTTGCCATCGTCTCCTGAGAGTGGTGGTAGGCTCCCATGATGTTGGAGAGTGCCTAGTGGAGAGTGGGTTCCCTGGGCCTGTCCGCCCCCTGTCGCACAGCAGCCCTCCCAGTTCCCCTGTGTTCCTGGGCCTCCGTCCCCTGGACCGTATGTCCACTGCCACTGCCCCCAGGTCCCTGTTGTTGTTGGGGTGTTGGGTTAGCCTTGGTTCCCTGTAGTGGTGGACACATTGCTGATTGACGTGTCCTGGGGATGGAGGTATGGGCCCGCTGGGTGGGTGCTGTGCTGGTGTTTCCAGAGGGGGGAAGGTTTGTGGTGGCCTGTGACTGGGTGAGGGGAACTGACTGTCCAGAGGTCCCCGATGGGCCGGGCTGGTCATCTAGATCCAGTTGGACAGAGGTGCTGTCATCACTGTGGGCCTCTTCTGTTTGTGGTGTGGACATGTCTGGACCCTCCTGTCTGATGACGTTGGGTAGGGGTCCTGCAGGGGTATAAAAGGATGTTTATTACATCTGTGTGTGCCATGGTGTGCAATAGGTGGGTGACCGTGTACCCCAGTACTTGCATTCCTGTGTGGGACCTTGTGTGATGATGGTTTAGGGGGGTGTATGGGTATGTGCAGTGGGCATGCTTTAGTGATGGGTGTCCATGCTTTGTTGTTGCATGCAGGGCTTGGTGTTAGGATGTGTGGTTTGTGATGTTGGGACATTTGTGAGGAGTTAGAGTGATGAGGTTGAGGGTGAGGGTGGGGGTATGTGCTGGCATGCAGGTAGGGTGGGGGATGTAATAGTTAAGATTTGACTTACCAGAGTCCATTCCTCCACCTACTCCTGCGAGGCCCTCAGGATGCTGAATCGCCAAGACCTGCTCCTCCCATGTTGTTATTTGTGGGGAGGAGGTGGAGGTCCGCCGCCAGTCCGCTGAACCGCAAGGTGGTGTCTTGAGACCACGGAACGCACCTTCCCCCGTAGGTCGTTCCACCTCTTCCTGATGTCCTCCCGATTTCTTGGGTGCTGTCCTACTGCGTTAACCCTGTCCACTATTCTTCGCCATAGCTCCATCACCTAGTTATGGAGGTGTGCTGCACCTGTGCTCTGAATAGCTGTGGCTCTACCCGGACGATTTCCTCCACCATGACCCTGAGCTACTCCTCCGAGAACCTGGGGTGTCTTTGCGGTGCCACGGGGGGGTGTAGGTGATGTGTGGGGTGGTGTGTGGGGTGCTAAGTGTGCTGATATGTAGTGGTGTGTAGTGTGAGGTGCGTAGAAGGTATGTGGGTGATGGTGTTGTGTGCCTGTGGATGCTAGTATTGTTGATGGTGGTGTCTCTCTCTCTGGCCTTCTCTCAGTAATTGTGGTCATAGGGGTTTGTGGGTGATGTGGGTGTGTGTTTTATATTGTATTGGGTGTGTGGGAGTGGTGTGTGTATGTGTATCAGGTGTGTGTATTTCGAATTGTCCAATGTGGTAGTGTTTTGTAAGTGTGTGTGTATTTTGAGCGCGGCGGTGTGTACCGCCAATGGAATACCACGATTGAAAGACCGCTGCGTGGATTCGTGGGTCGTGATAGGTTGGGCGTATTTCTGTTGGCGTGGCGGTGGAGGATTTGTTTTCGCCAGTTTATCACTGACCTTTGGTGTGGCGGACCTGTGTGTGTGTCTGCATTTTGGCGGATTCCGTGCTGTGGGTCATAATAGCTGTGGCGGATTTCCGCTGCCGCGGCGGTGTGTTGGCAGTCTTCTGCACGGCGGTAAGCAGCTTTTACCGCCAATGTTGTAATGACCGCCTTTGGGTCTATTGTTGATTTTTTACCTTCTTTAGCAATTTCCGACATTGAAGATGACAGTTTACAACTTCCAGTAACCAGATCGGGAAGTGCCAAGAAGATTAATTGAAGAGATATATTTATACAATGTTTCTATATGTACATATATTTGTGTATAACCAATGATTTAATTTTTCATTTAACAGAGCCAGAGATGTAGTGTCTTGCATGATTTAGAACAGAACTTTTCTGGCTCACCGGGGATTCCGTATGGGTGTTGGAGTTCACAGGTACACTCAGAAGAATAAAGATGTGATTTACAGCTCCGTGTCTGGCCTAGTCATTCAGTGGTTACCAGGCTAGGGAAGATGCTACAGTCTGTTGTTACTTAGTGGCACACATAAATGCACTACTAAATAGTTCATTTTGATCCACTATGTTAATTTTGTAGTACAGTGTAACATGAATATCAACTTAATAAGAATGTATTATATGTCTAATGTATGTTTTGGGTGAGAAACATAACATATTTCTTCCATTTCGGAAGAGTTGCACAGGACAATATTTTCTAAAAAGTGTATTATGTTTAGTCTGATATAGAAAGGACATCAATTTCAAACGTGAGGAGCATAGCAATACAATTAATTGACTGAAATCCCAGAAGGCATTTCACTATACAATAAAATATGTCCTGTACATTTTTAATTCACTTTTGTAAATGTATTTAAAAAACATGTATAATTTAGTAACAAATCATGTATAACTAGTAACAAAAGTCAATAAGATTATTTTCATAACACAGGGCCTGATTTAGATTTCGGTGGATGGAATACTCCATCACAAACGTGATGGATATCCCGTCCGCCATAACATGATCTCCATAGGACATAATGGGATCATAATATGGTGCGCGCGATATCCGTCTCATTTGTGATATAGTATTCCCCTCTGCCAAGATCTAAATCAGGCCCATCGTATATGTCATTAATGTGACATAATCTGAGGCTGGCTGTGAAGTTCTGAAATGTCAAAGGAAGTTAATCCTGGCACAGCCTCTGATGACAAAGTACTCTCAGTAGGGTTATCCAGCGGTCCCGTTGGTGGTGCATGGATGGGCCCCCATTAGTTCTAGCAGCTTCCTTCCTCTGACTTCCAACCTTCTCCTTCCTTCTGGAGCAACATCATGCCAGGGTTTGCAAATTACAGCTACACTTAGCTTGGTTACATCTACAGCATTAATCTGCTCCTGAATTCGGCTCCAGATCCTTTTTTGTTGCTTCAGGAATTGTTAATGAGTCTTTACAAAAAAGGTATCATTGCTGAACACACATTCTTCAACAGATATTTTAATTTTTTTGTCAGTAAACTTATATATTCTCCTCCATCCAGGCTCCTCTGGCTGACCTTCCTGATTTGCCATTCTCAAAGATTGAGGCGGATTGTAGCTGCAGTACGTCTTTCCTAGCAGCTGCTATGCATCTGAATATGATTAAACAATGTAGTTCTTGCTTCCGATGCATCTCTGTGTATCTGTGCAACAGTTGCAATTTGTGAATGAGACCGAACTACAATTTACGGTGTGGTATTTTAGAGAAGCGAATCTTAAGAAATCACTGTTTTATTCATGTACTCAATAGTACATTCCATATAACAAGTAGCAATATGCGATTCCTTAACAATAACAAATTATGTTTGGTAAATGTAACACTTGTACAGGTACCCCAATGTCTTTTAATTGCAACTGCTGCAGCCTCTTCAATACCACACACAGTCAAACATGTATAAGAATCCGAATGTAACTTCTAGTCCTAAGTGTAAACAAGAGGCTAAAAGTTTGAATTCCCTCAAAGACCATGAGCCTCTTCTATTTTAAAGATAAAATGTGTGCTGTTGAGTAGGGTAATAGCAATAGCTGTAATCAGTGCCAAGAGATATTTTTGCCTAGAGAAGTAGTCATTCCCATGCATCAGTTGCCGAAACAATTAGGGATTTTTGCTGTATCAAATTGTTGGCAAACAAGAACTTCAGAATGCTGACTTTGTAAGAATGTGTTCCTTTCTTCAAAGCAGGAAATCTCAAAGTACTCCTTTCTATATTCCCATTTCATTTGGACACAGATAGTTTCTGCAATTGTCGTGAAAGGAAACTACTATCTGTTAATAGCAGTTTCCTACCTCCCCAGATAAGCAGCACTATAGGTGTTCACAAAGTGACTGGCACTTGTAGTCACCATAATACTTTAGAGAAGAGATGTGCACTTACACATTTTCGGACAGCTCCTTGGGGCTCAAGAAACAGCTCCCAGCGGACAACTCCATGGCTTCAGAATCGAAAGTCCCAATTCAGCTAATGCTTTAAATGTATTTAAATGAGTCTGTTTTGTCCAATATAAAGGAGGAATTCCGTATTTCGCCAGACACAGTACTGCTGTGCCAACAAATGATCCTAATCTTTTCTGTGTCTCTGGTTTTGTAAATAAGAAATATTAAGGCCCTATTCAAGTTAATGGCTCCTTCTGGGCATGGCCATGCCACAGTGTGCAGGAAGACCATGAAAAGGTGATCTCTGTCTCTAGTATAACAGACTGAATGGTAGTGGATGTTCAAGGAGAATCTTCTGGTTAGTGTTATCTTTCCCTAGCCATTTTCAGTCCTAAGGAAACCACTGATATGTATTTTATGGTTGAGTTCCTCTCTTGCTTTAACCTCAAGTCTCTGCTAAACCCAAATCAACGGGGGCTTTTGGCTCAAGATCTTAAACTGATATTAGTTTTTCTTGTTTTCATAAGAAGGCCATCTCTGTTCAGATCATTATGCTGTAGTATCCTGTGTCCCCCCATTACCTGTATGTCTGAGCTGGTGCCTGGAATGCCGAGAGTGAATGATGTAATGGAATGTTGATGTGTGGTGTGGACTGGAAGATTTAAGATAAGGTGATGGAGGGAGAAGGGAGACCTGAAAGGACCTACCTGCTGTTGATGTAGCCTAGGGGTCAAACATGAAATAAATAACTTATCTCCTACCCGAGTGGCTCCAGACTATTGTATGAAAACTCAGCCTTACACCTTAAACACGTGATACCTGTACATGAATTGCTGCAATGAGTCTGTGAGTGTGAGCAATTTAATATTTTTGTTCTAAATGGCAAAGCACATCATTGGGAAGAGTAAAATTGTTTTAATATGTACTTATATACATGATCCTACACATATAGACTGAATTAATATAACTGCAACTGAAACAAGTTTCATAATATATATAGACATGACGGTATTTATCTGTTTAGTTAGGACAAATGTCTGTATAAATTTCCATTTTAAACAAGATGGATGCCATCTCTGTCTCTCATTCCTACTACCCCCTTCCTCCCCCAAAATCCCCAAGCACACATTGTCTCCACACGGGCTTCGCAAAGCATGTTGGTAAGCTAATGACATAATAGTTTATTTCCACTGCAGTTGGTTCCTTGGTAATGTTGAATTTGCTACAGTGTGGATGTAAGACCATTACAAGTATCTATCTCATTCAGTTTCTTCCCTGGGTTCATTCACTGGGAGAAAGTCGTAGTGTCTACATTTTCTATATTTGTTTGAGCATCTATGGATTAGGGTGTTGAAAACGTGTTTTTAGAATTGGGATGGTGCTCATGTGTTAAGGTAATGATGAGTATTATCGTGTTCAGATTTGCTAAGGAAACAATACTTTTGCTCACAGCACAATAATTTTGCAGTTACTCTAATTTAGTACACAACAATTGTGTATAAGAACCCCTTGATATTGGGGGTGAGACAGAGATTTCCAAAGCTTTCCTATGCAACTAAGGATGCTGTCCAACTTTCTTATAATTTTGCTGCCCATTTCTGATTTTTAAATGCACTGAGTGGACCCTTTTATTTAATTTTTTTTACTCTGCTAATTGATGTTTGTAGAGGTGCCTTAACACAGGGAAACATTGCCTCATGAAATTGAGGTTTAACATTGTCTCCAGTCCAGTAAACTGTGAGAGAACCATAGTGCGGTAAAGTTTGGGGTATAGGTTTGCTTCCACAAAAGAACAGTGATATAATCACCCACTTAAGTTATTACCTGCTCCTATATCAAAAATGGAAGATAAATACAAATATTCTCTGCAGCTTCTTCCATTCTTCCAAGAAGGTGTACTCGTTTGGTGCATCCTTTTGCTAGAAAAACAAATGTTAAATGCCATGCTTAAGCATGTAAGTTTACAAACAAGCATCTTTCAATCACCTGCCCGACAAAAGACAAGCTATTCACTTTGAAACTCTTTTATTGGTAGTCCTCACTCATTTACCATTTCTCTGTGGAGGGACAGGCAACCAAACAATTAACAAAGGTAAGTCATCATGAATGACAGCTGAGACTCTGTGGCTGACAAACTCACCACCTCGAATGGCTCCTGGCATGCCCACAGACAGGTCGCCATTAAGCTGAAGATGAATAAATACAATAAAGAAAAAACTCAAGGAAACGGGCCTTCCCCATTTATAGACCCAGGATTTAGAACAACATCCCCATATCCATCAGAAAGACACAGGCCCAGCTACCATTTAGGAAAAAACTTAAAACGCATCTCTTTAAAGAGCACTACATCAAGAGGCAGAACAGTCCACCTCAAGTCTTAGATCTTGGCTCGCTGATTCACTGTGTCTTTGCTTTTGACACTGTACATCGCCTGCTGCATTTTAGCTGGTTGCTCTGTATAGGCATACCTCATATGCACATTCATAACAAGCCTTGTCAAAACCAATAGATTTCGCCTATGACATCTCTATTAGCTTTGTCAAACTTTTTAACGCCATATTGTACAGAAGGACGGCTGCTGTGCATGCATAGCTGAAAGTTAAAGGGAAAAAAGTGCAATGACATGGTCAACCCTAGCCGTGCCATAGATTTTTTTATTTATTTTGAACCAATGTCATCTAGGCTATATTGTACAGCAGCATGGCTGCTGCACAGTGTGGTTGAAAGCACCAGCTACCTTACACAAGGTCACATTTGTTTTCTAGACACCGGAGGTGAATTTATTTGCCCAAAATCCCAGGATGCTGAGCCAATGCCAGGACTTGCAACTGGTTCCTCAGTTCGAAAGTCAGCAGCTTTGCTTTAATGCCCCATCCAACTCCCATAAATTAGGAAAATAATAATGCTGCTAAACAAATTATAGGACAAAAACATGTAAGCTCCAGCAGCCACTTCAAAGGCACAGGAGAGAGGGCAGTCTATTGGGTGTGACCGCCCCACTTAAGCAGTAGCTGTGTCATCAGGAGGTGGAAAACAAAGGCTTCAGTGAGCCCGGCTGATCAAAATACCTTATGAGAGTCTCTGCCCCAATAGGACAGGCGAGTGGGGTGCTGAATACTTAGCAGAGTCAATGCATATTATCAGGGACGGCTGCTGCAAATCTCAAGGGGAGGGGCGGGGTGATGGGTACGGAGGGAGAGTGAAAATAAAAAAATTAAAACAAATTACAGAAAACTTACCTTCACCACGATACCACCATCTCCTGCTGCCTCGCTCGTCGCTCCTCTTCCCTAGATGTGGTGTCCCAGCATTCAATGGGACACCAGCACAGGCTCCCCAACAATCCTGGGGCTGCTTTCATCCTAAACCTAGCATGCAAGCAGCATCAGGATTGGTTTGAGCGGCTTGGACTGTCACTCAAACACAATACTGGGGTCTGAGACAGCTGGCCAAACACATATGCACACTTAGGTGCACTCTCGCCTCCTCCCCTCTCCCACCTCCCATGGCCCAGTCCTGCCCCTCCCTTCACTGCTGGCTGAGCCAGCAGCAAAAATATAAAACAATAGTGAACTTTTGGTTTATTTTTCTGCTGCTGGCTCAGCCAGCGGACCAAGCTCCTTTGTCACTGTGAAGGAGCCGCCCCTGCATAATATGCATATTAGGCTAACAGCAATATATGAGGTGAGTGAAGAAGCTACAACACACACATTCCTTGGATTTATTTAACTGTTTGAGGCTTGTGATTGAGCACTGTTAACACTAAGAAACGACTGTCAATGTGTTTGTATGTTTTTTCAAGGAAGTAGCTTTTTGACTACAAAGTGGTATCAAGGTGGTAAACTAAACTATCTCTACGGCGGAGGGTAGGTGTTTGATCCAAGTCTTCGGGAAGGAACCCCATAACACGATAAAAACACTGGCCTTCATCCGTTCCACATGGCTGCGGAGTGGCTGCTCACCTTGTGCCACGACAACCTTCATGTGCGGTGCGATGCCCCTGTCTCCCTTTGCAGGGCCCGGCACTGCTGCACTGCCGGCAGACAGAGTGCAGCTCATACTGCAAGCAATCTCCCGGAACACCACGGAAACATCCGGGAAGGCTTCTGGTGAGCTAACGGTGCACCCGCTTGGATTAGTAGCTTCACTTATGTCTATCTGTGGGCTACTAGTTTCCTGTTTAATAAAATACAAAGTGCCGATATTGGCAACCTTTCCTGGTAAACATTGGTAAATAGCTACTTAGCATAAAAGGAATGAAATAAATCAGACAACACATGTTCGCCTTGAACTGAAAAGTTTAGCAGTGCCACGCAGTGGACTACATAACTTATAGCGCCAAATATGGTGCTCGAACACTAAGGCCCGTATTTATACTTCGTTTGCGCCGAATTTGCGTCGTTTTTTTCGACGCTAATTCGGCGCAAAACTAACGCCATATTTATACTTTGGCGTTAGACGCGTCTAGCGCCAAAGTATGGGCAATGAGCGTCATTTTTTTGCGTGAACGCCTTCCTTGCGTTAATGAGATGCAAGGAAGGCGTTCCCGTCTAAAAAAATGACGGCGACGCAAATGCGTCGTATTTATACTCCCGGGCAAAAATCACGCCCGGGAGTGGGCGGGTCAAAAAACCCCGCATTTGCGCCACTTTTTAACGCCTGCTCAGGGCAGGCGTTAAGGGGCCTGTGGGCTCAAAATGAGCCCACAGGTGCCCTCCCATGCCCCCAGGGACCCCCCCTGCCACCCTTGCCCACCCCAGAAGGACCCCCAAGGATGGAGGGACCCACCCCAGGGACATTCAGGTAAGTTCAGGTAAGTATAATTTTTTATTTTTTAAAAATATTTTTTTTGTGGCATAGGGGGGCCTTATTTGTGCCCCCCTACATGCCACTATGCCCAATGAGCATGCCCAGGGGACATAAGTCCCCTGGGCATGGCCATTGGGCAAGGGGGCATGACTCCTGTCTTTACTAAGACAGGAGTCATTTAAATGGTGCCTGGGCGTCGTAAAAAAATGGCGCAAATCGGGTTGAGGCGATTTTTTTGCCTCAACCTGACTTGCCCCATTTTAAGACGCCCTAACGCCATTTTCCCCCTACGCCGGCGCTGCCTGGTCTACGTGGTTTTTTTCCACGCACACCAGGCAGCGCCGGTCTGCTAGCGCCGGCTAACGCCATTCCATAAATACGACGCCCGCATGGCGCTTCAGAATGGCGTTAGACGGCGCTAAATTTTTTGACGCTAAACTGCGTTAGCGCAGTTTAGCGTCAAAAAGTATAAATATGGGCCTAAGGATTTTGGCAAAACAATTATCTGCCGCTGTAAATCCAATACTGGCCTTTCTTGTGCTGTGAAATTTTAAAATTACTCACACATACTTTCTATACATTGATTTAATAATAACTTTATTGAGTGCACACCACAAACGGAGTTGCCCCTAAGCGCTTAGAACAGGCATTCTTCCCCAGCTCAAGGGGAGACTGTTTATGAACACTGTTATATGGAAAAGAAGCCGGGCAGCTTTCCACCCATTGCATGAAAGTTCTATGCCTCGCCGAACCAACAACATGCTGCTAAAAGGCCCCATATCACCCCTTTCAACCTTGTAAGATCTCGCAAAAGATGTGGCCAGAATCACAGGCATGTTGAGGTGATGATGAGACTCAAACCAAGTTCCCCAGTTGCAGAGTCAGCAGCTCTGCCCATGAAGCCAAATTCTCACCCCTGTGCAGTAGCGGCTGGTGTCAGAGGAAAGTGGCAGGGGGCACAAAACAAAAACACAAATACAAAGAAATAATAAAAAAAATACCTGCCACCCGCCGCATCGCCGCCACATCGCCGCTCTTCTGCCTCCACTCACTGCAGGCACAGGCTCCCAGACTACCCCCTACGGCCAATCCTAACCCTGCTTTCATGCTGCTGGCAGCATGAGAGCAGCCTCAGGATTGGCCTGAGTGCCCTCGATTTGTGCTCCCAGACAGACTGGGAGCCAGTGCCTGCTGTCTCCAACCGGGCAACGCAGCTCGGGTTGGAGACAGTTCAGTGTACATGCTGGTTTGGCTGTCCTGAGACGGCCGGCCAAACCCACATGCGCACTGACAACTGGGCACACCACTCCCTTCATGTCTGTCATCCCCCATGGCCCGTCCCCTGGAAAAATAAAATGACAATAAACATGGTTTATTATCATTTTATTTTAAAGTTTTGCAGCTGCTGCTGCTGGTAGAGGTGGGGGGGGGGGGCACTCCTCCTTCATAGCAGAGGAGCCGAGGCTGCCCATGTGCCAGACTGCCATGGATGCAAGAGAAACCACCAAGGCCACTGGTCCGCCTGGGGCGAAATACGGGCATGGCGCCATTACAACTGGTACCAATGGGTGCACTATTTAGCACACTTAAATTCATTCAAGTATTTCCGTGAAGCAAATCATGTGCAAGAAACCCAGAACCATGCTGCTTACTTGCTCCCCCCTTCCCTGTCTTGAACGATCGGGACACCCAGGTGCAGCCGACATTGAAGATTATTCCAATCCTCATAAAACAAGCAACGTGGGAAGGAATGGGCAAACAACAGTACATACAGGAGGGAGACTGGGGCCAGTAAGTCACCCAACAGCGGGAGGATGACAAGAACGGAATGGGACAAGCAACAAGAGGTGTGGGTGGTAGGCAGTCTGCAAGTGCGGGAGAAGAAAACAAGCATACAATGGGTCAAACAGGATTGGGGTGAACGCGGGTCTGTGGACAGTCATCGGAGGTCAGAGGGGTCAAGCAGCGATGGGCTGGAGGTGCTGGGGAGGACTTGGGCAACAAAATTCATGAAGAAGGAACACATGCAGTTGTATTGAGTGCACCTGCTGTGCAGGTGAAACCTGAAAATTACTTGAGAGACAAAAGAAAAATTCACAAGATCTATAACACCCAGCTAACTGTGACGTTTAGATGAAATGCATAAAAACCTACATATAAGCACGAAGACTTTAATGACACCAACTATTCAACACACACACTTTTTACCATTCCACAATCAATCATCTACATTATGCAAATATTCTTCAAAATAAAAATAATCAACATTAAAAACCTTTTTTTGACAACTAACCAAGACAAGACCAAACCTTCATGAACACTGTAGAACTTCCTGACATCGTTGTCAAATTCACCAATTAGTAAGGACACATTTTGCTTCTAACTATCCACCGTGAATCAGAAATGTCACATGGTTGGGCGGAGGTGTGGTTTGCTTCCGTTCACAAACTCTTATCCAGTCCTTGCGAATCCGAAAATAGTTAGAGATGAACTCAAGCATGATTCCGTGTGCCTTGTTTTACAGGGTGGGAAAGGAAACATAACATCCCTAAAGCTTGTGGGGACTTATTGGAAAGGGTTACTCCATGGAGAAAATATTTGTTATGTGGGAAAACAGAAGAAAATGTTCATTTGCACAGTGTGTTGCTTTACTCCAGGTCAGTGAACTCACAAAAGAAGCGCGACTCCTTCCCTGTGTAGAAGTACATCGACACATATTTACATGCCTCACTTTTCTTTGTGGATCAAGTCTTACTTATTGAACACCCAAGATTGTGCCACAGAGTCAGGCAACATAAGCCAAACTGCAAAAAAACAGGATACAGGTGCATGTTTTACTTTTTCACCTCATGAATGTTGCAAAGATTTTGATGCATTTCTCCACAGTTACAGTACCTGAAAGTCTCAACTCGTTTTGTCTACACTCCTGGCCCTTAATATTTTATTTTTCAAAGTTCACCACCGCAATGTGAGCCACGGTCTCCTTTACTTTCTGACAATTAATACGCGTGAAGTCCCTTAAGGCCTGCTCGGATGGCGCTTCCAGGAAGTCCGCGGTTTTCTATCGGTGTTGCCTAATTAGAGCGTCAGCGTGAACTTTCACCTCTCAGAATAGCTCGGGCCACGCGCGGGAGAGATTTGCCTGTTCTGAGAGCGGCCCTGCCGAGCTAACACTTTACCTCGTCCTAACCGCCTGTCACAACAGAGCGCGCGCAGAGTGACAGAAGCCGCGGGGGCGGCAGCTCGGGGGAAGTAAGCAATGCAATTTACCTGAACATTCTGGAACCGTAATTACAAACAACAAAAGCACATAATTCCGCGAGGAGATATAAAAATAAATGTAATAAAAAATGTACCTTCTAAGGAATGCAGTCGACTGCAGTCTGATGGAATGCGCAATGCCCTAGCTGTTTTTTTGCACATGTAAATAACTAGGTCTATTTTGCACGGGAGGCTTAAATGAATCTACAATTCAGGCTCACTTTGATGTCTGGTGTGTTTTAAGTGTTCAGAACAATTTAGCCCACTCTTGTGGCCTCGGCTGTTTTGATGAGTTTTTTTCCGGAGTGCTTTTAATTTGCGGCTAAAAGTGGCTGTTGTACGGCTACAATAGCTCAGTCCATCTTTCTTAGCTTTTGCTCTGAAGTACATTTTCTGTGAAAATAAGGCCGCTAGAGAGTCTGATCCTCTACTGTGCTTATGATGGAGTCTAAATCGTTGGAGGAGCTGTCTCTATTCCTGGAATCAGATTTCCACTTATATAGAGGCAGGAATTAGTGGTGGAGGTACATCAGCAATTTAAGACCATGAGCATCCTTCTTTCCCACTTCAAAAGACTCTCCTGGGCTGCCACTGCTCTGACAAGCTGTTCGGACATCTAATTCGCATAATAAATGTCCCCCGGAGAAGAGGCCACTAGAATAAAATTACGTAAACTAGTCTTGTGATCTAAAAGGATTCTGAAGTGACCACAGCCAAGAAAAAACAGCTTCAGAATTGAAGCACAGGGAAAATAGTGGTTGATGAAGGGTCTGCAAAGCCAAAGGATTCCCTGAGGCAATAACTTACATAGACATGAGCCAGGATGAAGCTTTGCAAAAGATTAGCAGTATACTATTCTGTATTCAGAGAGGTACCTGTGCAGACTCACACACCAATAGATGAAGTCCCTTAAAAGTAATACAAGAATGATAAAACAGCAGTGATGTCTGCAAGTTGTTGGGATAGTTCCATAATAATATGCTACCTCTGGAGATGTTCCTTTAGATTTCCCAATGGGGAGACATAGACACAGAGGGCCTGATTCACAAGGGGCCTTCCCACTCATGGCAGACACCCCACAGTCGTGGCGGAAGGACCACATTCGTGGAGGGGGTCCGCATTTGTGGCAGGCAATGGGAAAAAGCAGTACTGAGGTCCCGCCACAAATGCAGGGGCCCTTTGTGAATCAAGCCAGAAGGACTAGGGAGAAAAGTGAACGGATAGATATAAGCAGGCAAAGTACCTATAGAATAGCACAACTGGGTTCTGATGTGATCTGGAGTGGAAAGGAACCCAATATATTTTGGGCCTAATGGAAACCCTAGTGGAATCCCAGAATCTTCCTTCCAGACACTGACAAATGTAAAGTGTGGGGGGCAGAGATGACCCTGTTGGCCACAGAAATTACATATTTTACACACTCCAGGGTGATTTCATAGGGCTACTTGGAGAAGGCGATGACATGCAAGGAATTGTCCAAAGGAGCATGTAGGCCCAGCCAAGGAAAACTGAAAAAAAGGTAAATGCCCTTGTAAGGGCATGGTTTACCACACATGAGGAAAGAGGCACAGGGTTGAGCTCCCGTGCCGGACCTCCCTCAAATGCCAGCTTATCTTCCTTATCCCTGGAGAGTGCAGCTCCGATAGAAGGAGGAAGTCTTCCGTTAGTGGCAGATGGCTCCAGAGGCCCACAGCAGGGTGCAAAACGGCACTGAGGTAAATCCGGTTAGGCTAAGCACCACCACAGAAGCAGCAAGATGGCAGAGGCAGCTCCAGCCACTCGGTCTGTCTGGAAGTCATGGGCTGCTCGAACTGCTGCATGAGGGAAAAGCATTATCACAGCCCACAGGTAGAAGGGAGTGCATGGATCCGGCACTGAGGGACAAGGCACCACCTGGGCCCTACATAGAACAGTGGTGAGTCTGGTTAAGAGTAGGAGGCTGGCCAAATTTGGTGATGAACTGGATGCACAGGTGCCTGGTTTCCTCCTAGGCCTTCCACACACTGGGGGAGAGAGCAACCGCAGTGTGCCTGGAGTGGCTGCTGTTGGTAAACAACTAAGGATGCGTCGGTGGCCTTGAGGATCTGTCCCCCACCTTTTCAGAAGAGCGGTAATTGCGGCACCCCAGTGGCAGAGTATGAAATAGGCCGTGGGCCACGCAAGAAAGAGTGAAAGTGAAAGTGAAAAATCCCTGAGGGAAGAGTGGAGGTAGACTACCATTAGCCACAAGATCTTGGGAATTAACTCTACTCCAGAGACACATATATTACAAATCGGACTGAACTTTTGGGAGCACCTGGGCATGACAAAGGGTAACTAATGGCACAAGGACACCAGTGTGTGATCATTGGATCTGACCATGCAGTCGTACTATCAGTGGCACAGGCAAAACCTGGAAAGGGGGTAGATGACACCAGCTCAAGTTGTATTACTGGACCACCTACAACTGTACTTGGACAAGATACTGACTGCCAAAATCAAATCAACATGGTAGCGCTGGAAGTTGGAGCACTCTGAGCGGATCATAGACAACTGGTGGAGAAGGTGAAGGCTAATGTGGAAGACCTCAGCAAGCCCAGACCCAAAAGTAGGGTGACACAACTGCAACTCAGGGTCCTCACAGAACATTTTTCCCAACTGGAATGAAAAGCAGATGATGCGGAAGGGAGACAGATGAGAAGCAATGTACGTATAGTGGGCCTACTGGAGGGGATGGAAGGCATGGATATGGACTCCTACTTGGAGACATGGATGTGACCCGAAGTGGCACCTGTGGGTTGACACAGTTCTTTGCACTTGAGCTTGCACAGATCTTGCCCACCCAGAAACCTCCTCAGGGGAATGCCTCCAGAAATGTGGTGGCCTGCTTTTTTACTATTGGGATGCCTTAATGTTTGCAGCTAAACTCAAAGTTATGATTGAGAGTGAATCCCCAATCTTCGCACAACCAACGGAAGCCTGGGACTGGTTGGAACTAAAAAAGGCTGGTGGAGATATGCCCACAACATGGACATCCCATCCACAGATGCCCTGAAGAGGGAAGCACAGGAAAAGGCAGGCCCTGGGAAGCACACAAAAGCCAGCAAGGCAACGGCTGGAAAAGGGCAGAGCTGCTGCAAAGTTAGCAGCCACCGAGATAGGACATAGAAAGCTATAAGAGGAAGAAACCACAAGGACTTCTGAGTGGTGGTTCTCTCACTAAGAATCTAAAGTGTCATCCCAGACATAGGATAGCCATCCCCAGATTACCTCCAGATTGGCAGATGATCTCTGTTCCGTTCCACCGGAGCAACAGGATAAGAACTTTGGTGACCTCAATCCCCATTCACCAGACTCATAGATATACTATAACAGAGATTCCTTACCACTGCAACCCTGTGAGTGAAGTCTCAGACTCGCCCTGCCCGGATTCTATATTGCTCATGGCTCCAGCACTTGCTGAATATCTGGGGCATTGTGAGGGGCTAAGAGGCCTGAGCCCTGACAGTCCTGCTTGAGTCAAAACACCCACCCCACCAGTTTGAGCCAAAGGTTCATTGTATTGTATTGTAATAGTATTTATATAGCGCTTACTTCCCCTGACGAGGCGTCAAAGCGCTTTTCGGTGAGTAGCACGCTACTCTGGAACCCAACAAGAATTAGTGATGGATTAGTATCAGGAAATAATGAGTACAGTTTTAGTATTATTATGAGTTAATTTGAGCAGCGGACATGAGAGTTTGTTAGTTAGATTGACTGGAGTAATGGAGGGGTGGAGGAGGAAAGAAATCCACAAGTGTTAATTGGGAGTATATTCTTCATTTACTCAACCCAAAGGCTTGGGATGAGTAAAGGGGGATGGAGGAGGGAAGAGTATGTGGAAGGGTTAGGGAGAGCATAGTAGCAGGGTGAGATAAATGAGGAAGAATTTAGTAGGGTTGTGTGGGAGGTCACAGTAGTAGAGTGAGGTTTGGTGAGTTAGATGTGGAAGCGGAGGGAAGAGCTTAGGCAGACTTATTTAGGGGATGAAAGTAGTAGAAAGGATTTGGGATGAGTCAGAGTGGGAATGGAGGATAGTTTGATAGAGACATGACATATGATGATGGGTAGATAAGTGTGATAAGATGAGAGCAGGAATTCATAGATATCTAGTATAACAACCCACCCAGGAGCCATGCAATGACCCACGAACATGCCAAGCACAGAAACAACATACACACACATACATACATACATATATATATATATATATATATATATATATATATATATATATACATACACACATACACACACACATACAAACACACATGAATACACACACATATACACATACAATACATAATTAGAACCATGGGTAAATATACTTAGTCAAACAGGTTTAAAGAGTGTGTGTATTTTATTGTTATGACATAGTAACAATACATATTTTCTAAAGAGCTAGAACTAGAAACTAGAAATATGCACATAATCAGAAAAAAATATTTATCAACATAGGCATATGCAGTCCATAGTTCTTTGAATATGGTGGTTATGAAGGAAAGAGCCAACTCTTGAGTAGTTTCTTAAGACAAGAAAGTTATCTGTGGCTCTTATAGTTGGGGGTAATGAATTCCATAGTTTGGCTGCTTGAACGGAGAAGTATTTGTATGCCCTATCCCTATCTTCATAGCAAAATCGTATCAAAGATAGTAGTTTGGAGTGCATGTGTTATCTGGGCTCCATCAGACTATGTGCCCTCCAGCTCTACATACCTCAGTCTATTTTTCTACAAATTCAAAAGGAATATAGACAGAAGGAGTGTGGCTGGATTTGTATGAAGGGGGCTCAGTGCTTCAAGTACAAATTACTCTACATGACAAAATAGGAGGAGTGGGGAGAGAGACTTCTACGGGTTCATGACAGCACTAGAACCAAAGGCACTTGTATAAACAGGAACTGACTGGAAGTGGAGGCAGCGGCTGAGGGAGAAGAAACAATATCTGATTCTGCCACAGACCCATAAAGTAGGAGTTTGTTATGTATACCACTAATTAGCTGTGTCTAATACAGAATGTGCCTCCTACTACTTCAACATGGTTGTGTACTGCAACACAAGCAATGATTTTTGACTAGTTACCCTGTTCTATGAGAAAATGTAAATATTGTTTTAAAAATGCTTTGGGATCAACTGTCCAAGCTGGGCTATTTTTTTTTTCCCCGCAGAGGAAGCATGGATTTCATAATTTGTGAGATGTCAATGCTGGAAAAACAAACAATTTTGGTTAGAACTCGAAGAATCTGCTTGCAAGATTTCAGAGGGGCTCCTCTGCAACCTCTACTTCGACTTCTAGCCACTTTAACCACGACTGGACCCTCCAGGAACCGACAATCTGCATCCAGGACAAAGACTCTGTTTGCAACATTGTTTCCATAGCTCTTTCCAGCTTCTGAAACATTTCCCCAGCTGTGCTTCCTCTGAGAGCGACAAGTCTTCAGTCTGCATGAGAAGGAAGAAGGAACCTCCCTTGGAGTGAAGAAGTCACTCGCCTGCATCTGCAGGCATCAACTGCATGGATCTCCTCTCCTCCTGAAGTACGTGGATCCTGCATCACAGTGGTGGTCCAGGGTAGTCCTCTTGGTCCTTTCTGCCAGCTGTCAAACTTTGGTAGAGGTAAGCCTTTGCCTTCCCACGCAGGAAGTGTTCAGCTCTTCAGAATGTTGGTTTGTAGTTACATGGCTTGGATGGCATGCCTAAACATGACCGCCCTGGAAATCGGATTTATGGGTTATATGTGCTTACAAGGTTCTTCTGGTTACACTGGGCAGCAGAATCAAATGGGTCAGAAGGCACAAAGCTTTACTGGGAGACATCATTGAAAGTACTGTAAATAGTTACACCCTCATCACTTAGAAAGTTTGGCGGCTGGGTTCGACTGCAAAGAGGCACAAAGTGATTGCATACATAAGCAGAGGGGTACACATAGCCTGCTTGCAGGAAACACACCTGACTGGACAGGAGCAGAATTATTCATGACTACTCGGCATACATGAGAGGTGCCTTGATCTGGATTAGCCATGGAGTACCGTCCTACCCCCTCCTACTAAAATAGATAAGGAGGGGGGATGGGTTCTGATGGCAGGCAGCCTGGATGGGCAGGAAATTCTTTTAGGTAGCATATATGACCCAAAGCATGATCAACTAGACTTTCTAGACACCTTCTCACTACAACTTGGCTGTTTGATAGCCTACCCCACGCTTCTGAACAGACTGTAACTGTGTCGCTGACATTCATTTGGATAGGTCTGCACCTCCAGTGCTAGGGGAGCAATTTATTGTAGTGGCAAAGCGGTTTGCCTGCTGAATATGCCGCTGGGAGCTGCTAGACCACTGGAAGCAAAACAAAGGATTTTTCATATTACTCTAGCTTGCACAATATACATGTGAGCCTCAATAGAGTGTAATGATCGAGCCAGCTAGGCCTGTCCTTGGTAAACTAATAATGTATGGGGAGAATGTTTTCTGGCCATGAAACCCGCAGAGACAAACAAGGATATTTTCCCTCAGGCAATGTTGCATCCATGGATCTTAAGAAAGCGTTCGATATGCTGCACTGGGGCTATCTGGGAGCCACCGTGGCTAGTATGGGCCTGGGAGCACACTGGACACGCTTGATTAAGATGATTTATTCTAATCCAAGGGCAAGGGTGCAGACACATATGTGTATCTCTTCACAATATCCTATTCATCATGGCACCAGAGAGGGCTACCCACTCTCCCCACGGCTATTCACCATAGTAATTGAACCTCTAGTAGTAGTGGCTAGAGCAAAGGGCGGGGATAGAGGTATTGTACTATAGGATGATACCCACGTAGTATCGTTATACGCATATACCATCCCATTTCACATTAGGAACGGAGAACCTGACTTGACCCAAATTCAAACTGCTACTTAGAGATTTTGTTGGCTTCTCGGCCATGAAAGCAAACATCCCCAAAGCTCATTTCTTCCATGTAACATCAGGTGAGAGGCACCCAATGTGGAAACGCTAGGAATGAGATGGTTCCCCCTTACCTTTAAGTACTTTAGAGTGAACACATACCACGTCACTGCTGATTTGAGAGATTGGAATTTGGGGGTTGCATGGGGGAGTTTCAAAAAAGCTGGCAGCAACTGCTGGACCTTGCTCTGGCACTGGCCAGAAAACTGGTTTCCAGGACATGGAATTCCAAATAGGGTCCAACGTACCTGAGATGGAAATCCGGGATAGAATACTGGGCTAGGGGTCAGGAAAAACACTCAGGATTCAGGAGGCCCTTATACGACTTATGGAGGGAATTGCTCCAACCCTTTCTGGACTACCCTAATAGACCCAGTACCCGAGGAGAGCCCTCTCTTAATTCTGCAGATAGTAATCCGGGAGGGAATGGGGGTCGGGAGAGACCCCCAAGGCTGATAACTCTGGCGGGCCGGTCAAAATATTCCTACAGTGATTGACCACCCTGCATGATTAATATAAGGATAAGACCGGTGTGTGCCATGGTTGTTGTTATAGGTTGATTGTTCTTAATTACTGAACCCCAAGAACACGGCTCCTTTCGTGTATGCGTAAACGAGATGCATGCATGTATAAACTCTGCAAAGTGAACAAACTGTGCACGAATGACAACTTATAAACAATAAAAAGAGGTTTAAAAGACATGTACACCTGTGCTCAGGACCCAAATATCTAGGCCTTTTATGGCATACTGTTTATTATTGGCAATCGTAATAATGTGCACTTCATATTAGGGGCAAAGACCTGAAAGGCATAAAACACAACATTCAGCTCTTTCCAATTGGATGCTCCGAGGTATTCGAGCACTATTCGCCACCCTCAAGCAAGAGAGGGTAATGATTCGCATCAGTCCAGTTTATTGTCATCTGTGGCCACAAGTCAATCAGCTAGAAGAGAGCGAGGTTGCGCCTGCTGAGATGTCTAGAAGCAGGGACTGGCACAGAGCATCCCGAGCCACAGCTGACTTTGGTACCAATGCCTTACAAAGTCACTGCCACAGCCTTAGAATGTGGCTATTTATGGGATTTAATGTAGTCTTGTCCAGGGAAGTCAAACACCATCTCATTTTTGTCGACCTACACATATTATCAGTTTAGAGCCAGGGTCACCTATGTCTAGGAAGGCAAAATCCAAAAGTCCTTGGATTGACTGCCCAGGTTACGAACTTGAAGTCTGAAACATACCCCAATAGACTACAAGGTATAGGATGGAACTAAAAATGACTTTTAGACAATTAGCAGAAACCCTATGCCATGAAGTAAACTGATGCAGCACCTCAATGTCCCACATCAGCTGTTGCCTTGATTTCACCTGAATAAACCAGTCATCCAGACACGGATGGACCATGTGGCGTTGTGATGCAGCCTGTGTTTTCTCCGGGCTGCGGATCTCCCACTAACATTCTTCTGTGTAGAATCTTGGATTGAAATGTGATGAGTTGAATATGGGATGGCGGGAGTTAATAGAGAGCTGGCACAGACACGGGGTGGGTGAAGTTTCTTTAATGAAAATAAACAGGAATTTATCTTGATATCTCCACATCTGTTTTGTTATATTTCAATGAGGAGATTCTGCACTGGTGATGAGCGAACTATCCACTTCAAGAAACTTTAACACAAAAAAGAAGAAACTCTAACACACAAAAAGAAAAGGGTACCATGTCCTTTCATCTCTCTCAGCTCTAAAATAAATTTTATTTCCATCTCTTCAGCATTTCCACAGCACTTACAGTGCTGTCTCATTGAGCTCTTATTTCATTTCTGCTGCTCCTCTTGATTTAATTGAGCGTTGCTAAAGTACCTTTCATCATTCTAAGCAGCTTTCACGTTTTCCTGGAAACATTACTGTAGAGAGGGAATGTGGTGGGGATGACACCGACTCAAATGTATGTTTAAAATGGGTTTTATTCCCCGGAAGTAATACACTCACAACAGGGAGCGTCCAATACCTCAGAGCTTCACCCAGCAACTGAGTGGCGTTGCAGTGACTCTCGCAGGTACAGTTGCACTCTCGAGTGTGAAATCAAACTTAAACAATAACAAGGCATAACTCAACAAGAAAAGGCCTCGTGTCTCCACAAGGCTACTTACTGCAACATTTCACCCTCAGAAGAACAACAATGAGTTTACCTACAGAACTGTATGGGATAAAAGATAAAGCATAGTCATATAGCATTGCAGATTTGTGTCAACATAACTGAATGTGACAAAAAAATGGTAGCATTGCAAATTAAAGATAAAGCACAGTCATAGATCATTGCAGGATTGTGTCAAGAAACACATAGGCCCTCATTACGAGTCTGGCAGTGGGAAGACCGCCAGACTCGCGGTGGCAGTCGGAGCGCCGGAGTCGTGTCAATCTGCCTGCTACATTATGACCGTGGCAGAATCGCCATGGTCCAACAACCCGACACCACCAGGTTACCGCCAGTCGACAGCCTGGCATTCTCAGCAGTTGTAATCCGCCAAGGTGGCGCTGCATGCAGCGCTGCCCTGGGGTTTATGACTCCCCAATCCTGCACCTTTTTCATGGCAGTTGGTCCGCCATGGAATGGCTGGCGGAATGGGGCTGTCGGGGAACCCCTGGGGGCCCCAGCACTGCCCATGCACTTGGCATGGGCAGTGCAGGGTCCCCCACGGACAGCCCTTTCGCGCTTTCCACTGCTCAAATTACAGGCAGTGGAAAGGGCAACAGGTTCTGCTTTACCTGTCGCACTGCCATATTGCGGCTGGCTCGATCTCAAGCCGGCGTCAATGTTAAGGCCCTGTTTTCCGCTGGGCTGGCGTGCGGAAACCCTGCAGTTGCGATACCCTTAGAGGTTGTAGGTAACTCTCCATGCTGTAACCAGTTAAACTAATTGCACTGATCTGCACTGAAATTAGAATGTTTTCTCGTGGTATCTACCTGTGAATCAGAGAGTAAAACAAGACTTCTTTTGTTCCACCAACCCTTATTCTACAGAAGGGTTGACCCTTTGCTCACCTGCCTGACCAGAAAGAGGTGATGTAAACTTTGACAAACCATTTTGCACCTTTCTAGGGTTTTTAATAAGTACCCACTCACCAGCTTGTAAGTTGTTTGTAAAATTCTTCCCAGCATCAAATTGTGTTTTAAAGACCTCCTACCTCTGAACTACATGTGACCTGACAAGAACCTTATCTGCAGCAACCTCCTCCAAATTACCCTTGTGGCTTAACCAATTAGGAAATAAATGTGTATGTACCTTACTACCCCTGAGAAAAGTAAATGGTGCAACACCTATAATACTGTAGAGTGTGGTGTTGTAACTCCATACCTTTGTACGCACAAAATCCTGAAGATCCTGTCCAGAGGAGATCGCCGTTTGAACCCCTTCTTTCATCATTATGTGTATCAAGTAGTAACAATGGCTTTCGTTGACCCTTCACTCGTAAAGACATGTTCCAAGAATTTGATGGCATTGTCAGTGCTAGGGGCATCACAAAACAAGAAGTTCTTCCACTTAGCATGATAATCCACCAACAAGATCAAGTACCCGTTGCTACTGGGCAGTACCTAGTATGGACCCGAGAAATCTAGACCAAACTGGTCCTAAGGTTCCTTCGGAAATGAAACTAGATGAAGTGTAGTATCAATCGTCTTCCATTGTTTGTCAGGCAAAAGACATTCGGCACACCCATTAATCATGACTCACCTGTGTTTCAGGAGCTGCCCACCAATAACATTGCTTAAGATGTTTGAAAGTCTTGGTCACCCCTAAATGGCCCTGATGTGCTGCATGAATAATTTCCTTCTGCAAGCTCCCTGGTGGAACAAACAAGTCATGGTGCATTACCATATTGCTCACCACTGACAACTCAGTAGACACCTGTGTAAAAGCCTAAAACTCACCAGACAAATGCTAACTCTCTGGTCAACCTCCTATTATGAAACTCTTGATTTGATTGAGTTTGGAGTTCTTGGAATAAGCTTTTTGCCACAATTGTTCATTTATGGGTGCGCACTCCAACACTGCATCCAGAGCTGCCACCACTCACTCAGTGTCTTCCACTTCATCCCAGTCATCCTCTAAAGCCAACTTCAACAAGTAGTCAGCTCTAAAGTTTTTCCGTCCTGGTAAATGCTTGACAATAAAATGATATTCTGGTAGTTTAGATAGGAAGTGTACAAGTCTTGCTGAGGCTCTGCTTGCCCCACCACCGCAAAAAATGTGCATTAGCAGTTTTTGGTAAGTATATACCTAAAACTCACACCCTCATATGTAAGACCTAAATTTTGCTATGGCCCAAACGCACAGAAGAGCTATAGTGCATCTCAACTGTCTTCAGTGTCCTGACGCAAAGGCAATGGTGTGCCCTTTGCCCACTACCCATTCCCTGATGACTGCGTCTAGACCAGATAAACTGAAATCCACACTCCCAAAGCACTTGCAATCATTCTTTAATCCAAAGGGCATAATTGTAAACTGATAAGGCCCTCTTGAAGTGGAGAATGCAGACCTCTCATTTGCTCCAGGGGTCAAGCCAATCTGCCAGTGTCCAGATGTTAAATCAAAGGTACTCAGATATCTTTGTTCAGGAGTTCAAGGGAAGCACAACACCCTTTCAAACCAGCCCTGTCTCAAGACATCAGTAGGGGATAATCAGTATATTCTGGGAGGGCAGGACATTGCCTATTAACATGTAAGGTGTAAACGACCCTCCCTCGCCCCATTCCAGGAGAGTCTGAGCAACCCTACGTTGGTTCACAGAGGTGAAAATTAGACCACCTAATGCTCTAATTTTTGTGGTAGCTTGGTCAGGAAGTTAGGCCAATCTTGGAGACGTGCTAAGCATTTGCTGTACTCACAGTATCAATAAATGTGGACACACACTCCAAAAAATAACTCGTGACCAATTTACAAAAATACTTCAGATCTTTAAAAATGTTTTAAGACCAAGATCATCAAAATTGGGTAACTACTTTTTAAGTTATGATTTTTCAAAGTTTAGCAAAAATTCTCTTTTTAGTGTGTAATTACGCAACATAGGAATCAATGGGAGAAAATGTTAAAAATGCATATAAAATCAGGCAAAGCTTTCACAAATGTCACCTTCTGGTTTTAGGTCGAGGTCACCGAGGTGTCCTGTGGGCCAGTTAGGGAAGTTCGAGAGGTTCTCGGTTCGAGCGGGAGCAGTAGCTGAAAGTCTTGGAGCTGGTGCAGGACAGGCGAGGGGGACCATTTGGAAATGCACTGCACAGGCCGACTTAAAGGTGAGTCTGGTGGGTCACCTTGGACTGTAGAGGTCACAAGGGGTTGGGGACCACTAGGGTACAGCTAGCTCTCCAATGCAACGGCCAGGGAGGCCAGGTGCAGAGCAGATAGGTCAGCCAAGAGCCATGCACAAAGGAGCCTTTGGAACCAGGGGGGTGGTTCTTGGGTGTCCTGAAGTTCCTTGACTGGTGCTTGCTTCTGGTCCTTGGAGAGTCCGGAGTGGACTTTTCTTCTGGGTGTCCAGTACCCCTGGCTATTGCACGGTTCAGCCACTGGAAGTTGCAGTGCTACCAGACTTGGCACACTTGTAGGGTTTGTCCTCCTGGTCCATCAGGGAAAATTTGGTCTGGCTGCTATGTCCAGTTCCTTGATCAGAGGTCGGTCAGGGAATTGGACTTCACTGGATCTTGCTTGCTGGATGGAGGGAGTGAAGCCTTCTATCTGGAGGGGAGTTATTGGTAATTATTAGAAGGTTCGAGGTCTTCTGAAGTTTCTGAGAGTCCGTCTGATGTCCAGTCGACCCCTCAGCGACGATTTTCGAATCCTGGGTACAGCAGGCAGGGTATGGTGTCTTTTCCTTCGTGTAGCAGGACTTCTGTTCTTGAGCCTTGGGTCTTCTTTGTTGCTGCCTTCGATTCGAAATCAAATCTGATCTGCAGGTCTAGGGATGCACATGAAATAATGTATTTAGGGGCGTTTAGGAGAGGACCTGGTAGTTGCCAAAAGGCCATCTTCCTTAGGGTGGCTACATTCACTATGTGAGCACTTCCTGAGGGGAGAGGTCACATCCCTAACCCTGATTGGCTATTTTACTACCATGCAAGATGGAGGACAATGAAATGGAGAGGTCAGCTCACCTGCTTCACCTGAGGGGTGGTGCAGTCAGAGGGTGGCTACTCCTCCTAATCTTTATGCATTTTCCCACTGTTGCTCCCGCCAAAAGTGGGGGTTTGCAATGGAGGTAGCCATCTGCTGCTAGCACCAGGACTGTCGGTCAGGTTTTAAGGGTGGCCAGCCATTTGAAGCTCGCAGACAGGGCAGCGCACATTCCTGGGAGAGGAGGTGTAACACCTCTGCCCACAACAGGCTTTGTTTCTGGTCCCAGAGATCAAAATCCCTGACCCAAGGGATCCAGAATCTTGCCTGGGGGTGGCAAGCTGGTTGGGACTGGCCAGCAACCATGCCAGCGTTACTAGCTTTGCAGGGGTCACCTCTAAGGTGGCCTGTGAGTACATTTAGCAATAAATTCAATACTTGCACCAGTTTGGATTTGTTGTTCTGAGTTGTTTGATGCCACATAACCCAGGGTTCATTGTGGCCTTCATGTAGCTGTGAAACCCATACTGACCAGTGCCCAACACATGCATTTAAAATGGCTGCTCTGCAAACTTACTATGCCCCAGGTTTGGCAAGGACACAATAGGGGCATATTGTACATGCACCTATGCCCACACATGCATTATAGTGCACCCTGCCTTAGGGTGTAAGGCCTGCCATGGGGTGGCTTACCTAAACTGCATGCAGTGTGTATTGGACAGGTCACACAGGCTGTGTGCCGTGTCATGTTTGCATTTTAGGATTTGTAGGAAGTTGGCTCTGTATGTACAATTTCAAAGTAAGAAATAGTGTGCACAGAGTCCAAGGGTTCCCCTTAGAGGTAAGATAGTGGCAAAAAGAGATAATTCTAATGCTCTATTTTGTGGTAGTGTGGTCGAGCAGTAGGCTTATCAGAGGGTAGTGTTAAGCATTTGTTGTACACACACAGGTAATAAATGAGGAACACACACTCGACTTACTCCGGGCCAATAGGTTTTTATATTGAAAAATATATTTTCTTAGTTTATTTTAAGAACCACAGGTTCAAGATTTACAGTTAGTACTTTAAATGTAAAGTACATCACTTAGATATTTTAGGAACTTTGAATGAAAGCAATATCACATACAGTCTTTGTAAAAATGGCAATAAGCTATTTTCAAAGTGGACACAGTGCAAAAATCAACAGTTCCTGGGGGAGGTAAGTAAAGATTAGTTTTGAAGGTAAGTAAAACACTTACAAGTCTCAAGTTTGGGGCATAGGCAGCCCACCGTTGGGGTTTCAAGGCAACCCCAAAGTTACCACACCAGCAGCTCAGAGCCGGTCAGGTGCAGAGGTCAAAAGAGGTGCCCAAAAAACATAGGCGCCTATGGGGAACAGGGGTGCTCTGGTTCCAGTCCGCCAGCAGGTAAGTACTTGCGTCCTCGGGGGGCAGACCAGGGGGGTTTTGTAGAGCACCGGGGGGACACAAGAAGGCACAGAAAGTACACCCTCAGCGGCACAGGGGTGGCCGGGTGCAGTGTGCAAACAGGCGTCGGGTTTTAGATTGAAAACAATGGAGGGACCCGGGGTTCACTCCAACGATGCAGGCAGGCACAGGGGGGGCTCCTCGGGGTAGCCACCACCTGGGCTAGGCAGAGGGTCGCCTGGGGGTCGCTCCGGCACTGGAGTTCGGTTCCTTCAGGTCCTGGGGGCTGCGGGTGCAGTGTTGGTTCCAGGCGTTGGGTCCCTTGTTACAGGCAGTTGCGGTCAGGAGGAGCCTCTGGATTCTCTCTGCAGGCGTCGCTGTGGGGGTTCAGGGGTGTCGTCTCTTGTTACTCACGGGCTCGCAGTCGCCGGCGAGTCCTCCCTGAGATGTTGGTTTTCTGCAGGTTGAGCCGGGGGCATCGGTGCAGTATGGGAAGTCTCACGATTCTGTCGGGAAACGTGAAGTCTTTAAAGTTGCTTCTTTGTTGCAAAGAAGTTGCAGGTTTTTGAACAGAGCCACTGTTCACTGGAGTTTCTTGGTCCTGTAGTCCAGGGCAGTCCTCTGAGGCTTCAGAGGTCGCTGGTCCCTGTCGGATGTGTCGCTGGAGCAGGTTTTCGAAGTTGGAGACAGGCCGGTGGGGCTGGGGCCAAGTCAGCCATCGTCTTCCTCCTTCCCTGCAGGCTTGTAGGTCAGCAGTCCTTCTTCTTTCTTCAGGTTGCAGGAATCTTCTTTCCTGGGATCTGGGGTGCCCCTAAATACTGAATTTCGGGGGGTGTTTAGGTCTGGGAGGGCAGTAGCCAATGGCTACTGTCCTTGAGGGTGGCTATACCCTCTTTGTGCCTCCTCCCTGAGGGGGGGGGGGGGGGCACATCCCTATGCCTATTTGGGGAATCCTCAAAAACCAAGATGGAGGATTTCTAAAGGCAGGGGTCACCTCAGCTCAGGACACCTTAGGGGCTGTCCCGACTGGTGAGGGACTCCTCCTTGTTTTTCTCATTATCTCCACTGGACTTGTGGGGGGGAAAAGTGGGGGCTGTGTCCAGGGGGCGGGCATCTCCACTCGCTGGAGTGCCCTGGGACATTGTAACACGAACCTTGAGCCTTTGAGGCTCACTGCTAGGTGTCACAGTTCCTGCAGGGGGGAGGTGTTAAGCTTCTCCACCCAGTGCAGGCTTTGTTTCTGGCCTCAGAGAGCACAAAGACTCTCACCCCAGCGGGTCAGAAACTCGTCTCTCCCCTCAGCAGGCTGGCATAGACCAGTCAGTCCTGCACTGAAGGACTGGGTAAAATACAGGGGGCATCTCTAAGATGCCCTCTGTGTGCATTTTTTAATAAATCCAACACTGGCATCAGTGTGGGTTTATTATTCTGAGAAGTTTGTTACCAAACGTCCCAGTATTCCGTGTAGCCATTATGGAGCTGTGGAGTCCGTTTTTTACAAACTCCCAGACCATATACTTAATATGGCCACACTGTACTTACAATGTCTAAGAATGGACTTAGACACTGTAGGGGCATATTGCTCATGCAGCTATGCCCTCACCTGTGGTATAGTGCACCCTGTCTTAGGGCTGTAAGGCCTGCTAGAGGGGTGACTTACCTATGCCACAGACAGTATTTTGTGGGCATGGCATTCTGAGGGGGATGCCATGTCAACTTTGCCTGTTTCTCCCCACCAACACACATAATCTACAATGGCAGTGTGCATGTGTTAGGCGAGGGGTCCCTTAGGGTGGCACAACATATGCTGCAGCCCTTAGGGACCTTCCCTGGTCACAGGGCCCTGGGTACCACTAGTACCTTTTAAAAGGGACTTATCTGTGTGCCAGGGGTGTGCCAATTGTGGAAACAATGGTACATTTTAGATGAAAGAACATTGGTGCTGGGGCTTGGTTAGAAGGGTCCCAGCACACTTCTCAGTCAAGTCAGCCTCAGTATTGGGCAAAAAGTGGGGGGTAACTGCAACAGGGAGCCATTTCCGTACAGGATTGCACCAGGACACTCAGTCTGCAATGGCAGGGCTGAGTGCACTTGGATGCAGGATCTCTGAGGGTACCAGAATCGGTGCTGCTTCCCTCAGGGGCCTACCCTCAGTACCCCATGCCCTGGATACCGAAGTACTATTTATTAGGGACTTAAAGTGGCCACTAAAGGTGCTGCCAACTGTGCCAATGAATCACAACAGTTTTTGGGAAAGAGATCTTGCTCTGGGAACCTGTTTAGCAGAGGCCCAGGGCACTCACAACTTTATAACCACATCATATACCAGACAAAAAGTTGGAGGGTAATCGTGTCAAAAGAGGCACTTTCTCACAAAAACAATATTAAAAAATCCACCTACACCAGTAAACAGGATTTTTCACTACCATTCTAAACATACTAAACATGCCCATGCTACTCCTTATAGATCAGAAATGACCACTTAGTCATGTGTATGGAAATTCCCAATGCAAACCTATGAGTGGAGCAGCACTCACAGCAGTGAAAAACGAAATAGGCTGTTTGCCATTACTAGGACATGTAGTACATTAAAATCTGTGTCCTATCTTTTACATCTATAGCACCCTGGCCATAGGGATATCTAGGGCCTACCTTAAGGTGACTTAGGTGTAGTAAAAAGAGAGTTTAGGCCTTGGCAAGTAGTTTAACTTGCCAAGTCAATGTGGCAGTAAAGTGTGCACGTAGGCCCTGTAGTGGAAGGCCTGAGACAAGTTTGAAAGGCTACTCCTGTGGGTGGCACAATTTGCGCATCAGGCCCACTGGTAGCATTTCATTTACAGGCCCTGGGTATATGATATACCACTTTACAAGGGACTTAATGGTAAATTAAATAAGCCAAACGGGTATAAATTATTATACCAAGTTGTAGAGAAGAAACACATGCACTTTAGCACTGATTAGCAGTGGTAAAGTGCCCAGAGTCCTAAAGCCAACAAAAAGAGGGTCAGAAAAATAGGAGGAGAAAGGCAAAACGTTAGGGGGTAGCCCTGCAGAAAGGGTCTTTTCCAACAGTGGGTGTATAATCTCTGTGTTCCCCTCGTCACCAATACATAGTGGGGATGATACAGACTCAACTTAGGTTTAAAATGGGTTTTATTCTTAGAAAGTGATACACCCACAACCAAGAATGTCTAATACCTCTGAGCTTCACCCAGCAACTGGCGTTGCAATGAGCCACAGAAGTACCATTAGACTCCTGAGTGTGGAATCAAACGCAAACAATAACAAGGCATAACTCAACAAGAGAAGGCCTTGTGTCTCCACGTCTGGAATTCAAACATTATTTTAATTTGGATAAGGTTACAATCCTCGAATAGTACATACACAATGTTTTTCCAACGTTCCAACTTCAACATATTTAGCACGAGACAAGCACTGTCATTAGACTTACCATGCATTAACCTGCCTGGGTATCCAGAGTTTCTGTGTGTGAGTCTTTGGCCTGAGCACGTTGTTATGTGGAAACTAGCTGAATGTTTGTCTTGGCAATCATAACAGAGGATCTCATGTGCTCCTTATTTCTTCAGCAAAGCAAAATGAGGCAGTGTTTCTGTTAAGTTAAAACAACACAGCCCCATGCCATTAAGAAGTAATATGTTGTCAATGAAAACCAAAAAGGACTCATAAAACTCAACAGGGAGTTGAACTATAATGTTCTTGACGTCAGAACCCTTCATCTCTTGTTGTCATCTCCCAGTGCTGTCAAAGGAAATGGAAAGAGGACTGTCTGAAGCAGCAAGGAGTTAGATGTACCTCTTCCTGTCTTGGAGTTATTCCCTTTCAGTCATGACAAGAGTTGTACTATCTCAAGATTGCTCTATATTTGTCTCTGTCTGTTTTTTTTATTATATATATTTTTAAGGTGACTTCCTGAGTAGTACATTAAATACATGAGATTGTGTAAACTGACTTAAGGTTTTTCTTGGGTATCATATCAGATACTGGTACTACATCAAATGCTCTATATTTATTGCTGTCATTATATGTTTTTTGTTTCTTTGTTGCACAAATTAATTGTCTCATTGTGCAAAATATCACCCCTCCTTCCTTCTTTCTTCTTTCACTTCCAAGAACAAAACCAACTTTGGACCAGGTCCAAAGCTGGAGCTGGCCAAAATTGAAAAACATTTTTATTATTATCTGAAAGTGTGTGGTTCTAATTTGACGCCACAAAAAAATATCAATGTTATTACATTGTTTTAGGGGCAGAGGGGCAAGAGATCTATGACAATTTACCAAATGTATCTGTCGACGATAGAGATGAATTTATGTATAGCTTAAATGATTTTGATGTTGCTGTAAAAAACATGACTTGCATTTCCTACCCAAGATTTCCACAATTCTGGAGCAATACTATTTTAGTATGAGAGAACAAATGGATGGCCAATCTGTAGAGAACTGTATTATTGTTCTACGCAAGTCAGCTTCTATGTGTAATTTTGGCCAAAATTCAGAAGAGAGAATTTGTGATCAATTCATGTTAAAATCCTGAGCCCAAAAAAATAATTGTGGTTTAAAGCCAACCCTGTTTCAAATAAGGTCCTTAAAATAGCAAAAACTGTTGAACATTCCTTAGCTTGTGTGCAGGAGCTTTGTAAAGGTCAATATATTTGTTTTTCTATACAAGTCATTGGTTCCAAAGTCAGGGGAGATTGACATACAATTTAAAGATACCTGCTACTGCTATGATTGTCTGGGACATTTGGTGAATTCCAATGAATACCTGGCCGTTAGAGTTTTTGTGCAAATCTTGTGGTATAAAGGGTCACCTTGCAAAATATTGCAGAAGTAGGAGTTCCAAAGAGACGGTTTCTGATTTTTTAATGGAAAGTGAGGAAGTTGTGCTGCAAATAGTTAATGAAGTCGACTGTGTTACTAAACAAAATTGCGAGCATTAATCTGATTTAGTAACGCTCAATGGTATTACTGCATCTATGATTAAAGATTCTGGTGCTCAGCACTCATTAGTTTCAGACACTGACTTTATGAAGTATTTGGAAGGGAAGGTAAATCTGTTAAAACTGGACGGCACTCCATTCAGCTACGGAGGCAAGATTATAGATTTAATTGGTTATTTCAATGTAACATTGGGTTCAGAAGTAATGTGGCTAAAGCGAAGATGTATTACCAAGAAGAGGAGATATATAGTGAACCAGCCAAATCAAAAACTCTTGGGAATTTTTTAGAGCCCAATGCAACTCAATACGTTTTGGTGCACAAATTAGACACCTTTCTGGAGACAATGTTGAATGAATTTCCTGAAGTATTCTCTGGTAAAATTAGGCATGTACAAGGATATGCGCATCCCATATGTTTACACAAAGAGAATACAGTAGCTATTGCTTGTAAGGTTCAAAATATTCTACTTAGCTTGGAGGAAGATGTGAAGAATGAGATAGTATATTTGCATATGAAAGAAATAATTGAGACATTAGTGGCCTCTAAGTGCTTGGCAGTTGTAGTGGTAGCCACTAAGAGCAGTGGTGAGGTCAGATTGTGTGTTGACCTAAGACAGTTAAATAAGGCAGTAGTGGAAGATAGATATTTGGGTCATGTAGCGTAGGCAGATGATGTGCGTCCCGAAGATGAGTTGGTGAAAACTATCATGGAGTTGCTTTAGGCATGACAGAGTTTTACTCAAGGTTCATTTTCCAGAGGTTTTGAAAAAAGGAAAAGTATTCTCACGGAATGAGGAGTGTCAAAAGGAATTTGTTGTCAAAAAAATAAAGTCTTACCATGGCCCAGAACTTGAAATGTTTCATTCCAGAGTTACCTTGTTGTGTGATTACAGACACCAGTGACAAAGGAGTAGGAGCTGTTTAAAAACAGAAGCAAACAGATGATGATGTGACCATAGTTTTCTCATCAAGAGCACTTAGAGGGGGTAGATATTCAACCATAGAAAAAGAAGTCGTAGTGGGCATTCTGGGCAGGTAAAAAATATTCAAGCAGTTTTTGTGGGATGCAACATTTTAAATTTATTCGACCATGAACAGCTTCAGGAGGTGTTTGAAAGACAGAGGTTGGATTCTGTATCTTTGCGTATTTGCAAGTGGGTTGTGGCACTCCAAGATTTCCAATTTCCATTTTGTGGTCTTCTACATACATGGGGTAGTTAACAGAACAGCGGATTGCCTTTCCAAGATGGATAGTCCCAATGACCTGAAATGACAGAATGAAAAAGAGTGGTGGAAAGAAGATGTTGTGAAAGTTTGTGTTGTTACTGAAGGATGTATTACTGAGGAATAGTGGCAAGGTGAAATGGAAGCTGGTTCATTATTGAGAAACATAGGTAGATTCATTAGTACAGGTAAAGGCGAAGAAGGAATGGAAGAAGAGTTGAATTGGTGTGGGAAAATAACCGGTGAGCTCTCAGTGGGGATTGGTCTGTTATTTAGGGGGTCAAAGTGAGTAAATTCTGAAAATATTAGGAATGTTTAATAGGCTTAGCCCATGATAGTCATCAGAAAATATGTAAAACTAAAGATAGACTGAGCTGTTCATAATGGTGGCCAGGAATGGATATTATGGTGGAGAGGGCTATCAATGATTGTGTGGAATGCAGGGACAGTGACAAGAACAAGAAAAGTTAGTCTGCTCCTATAATTTCTACCGATTTGCTCATTGAACTATGGGAAGGGATGGCATTCAGTATATTAGGTCCTATTTCATCAGGAGGAATGCCTACCTACTTATTGGTGTTGTTGGATATGTTTTCTCATTAGCTAGAGGTTGATGTGGCATGGGGTATATCCACTGCATCTGTCATACAATTCCTTATTGGTATATAATATTGTATGTGAGAACACTCTGAAATTCTTGCTTTCTGATAATGGGGGGTGGTTAGCCTCCAAGGTGTTGGCAAGGTTCCTGGAGATGAGGGGGATTCATCACATTAAATGTGCCCTTTATCAACCACAGACCAACTGTGTGGTTGACATATTTAACTGGACTTTGACAGAAGCTATTGAGTTGACCAAGGCTAGTGGCAGGAATCACATGGAGACAGTATCCAAAAGGGTGGACAAATTCAGACATACCCCTCACACTACTATGGGGGTAACGTCATTTGAATTGTTTAGAAGAAGAAAACCCTGGTCCTTGATATATCCACCTTGGGTTCTTAAGAAATGAGGCCAAGAAGTGAATGTCAATAGCTTGGAAAATTTCATGAAAGCTAAAAGCTAAAAGAAAAGTGTACTATGATGTGCGCAATGTTGTAAAAGATGTGGTGGTGAAAGTGGGTGATATTGTGAGGGTGAGATTGCCCAAAGACCTTCTTGTCAAAAGAAGTATTGCGATCATCTATGAGTTGTAAAGATATTCCGAGGGGTTGTTATATTAGAGGATGGTCAAATTTGGAATAACAATGGAATTGTGGTTAGAAAAAATGGTTTGATGTTTCAGTAATTATTTGCTGCATTCTTTGAGGCTTCGTTTGTTCTTGTTCTAGTTTCTCTCTTCTATTTTTTTAACTCTGTACAGAAACACAGTTAGCTGATTAGCAAGATAGTCAATGGATATAATGATCTCGCCCACTGACAGAACAACGTTAATTTTCTGAAGGAATTTATCTTGATTAATCATTTTTAAAAACACAATTACCTGCTTCTTGTCAAGGATTAGATGAATGCCTACTGAAATATTTTGTACCAAAATTGAATAAAAATGCAGAACCTCACCATGTGGAAGGTCAGAAACAAAGACCTACTTCTGGAGATGAATCTCAATCCCCTCCTGTGGAGACTTTCTTTTGTTGGTAGTACTATGCCATGTTATGAGACTAATGCCTAACTTCCGAGGAAGTTTGGAAACCTCAAGGACATAATCCTCTTTACCTATTTTCAGGACTCATTTGTTGTGAACAATACCGCTGAAAATTGAGAACCCTGCCCTCCAAAAGGCCATGCTATGCTGGATTATGTTGTATGAGGCAGTTAGAGAAGCTCTTTTCCTGGGGTTCACACTTCGGGGATTTCTGGTTAGAGAAATGCAGGTAACAGTGGAGTTGGCCACGGGGCCTGTCTATCTGGGTGTGAGAATAGGTATGAGAGGGTGTCTCTGGGTGTGACAGAATTGCTGTGAGAGTGACTGTCTGGGTGTGAGAGTGGGAGTGAGAGGGTTTATGTGGGTGTGAGAGTGTCTGATTGTGCTCCAATACATGAAAGGTGCATGCACCTCCACAAAGCATTTTAGATCGTTTTTCATATGACATCGCAGCCTAAGGTAATTATAAACTGTACCCTTGCCATGCACTGCTAATTACCCCAGATATTATAGCACTCATGACAACTTTTATAACATCAATAAAAATATGAATGAAACATTAGAAGTCAAATTATTGAAAAAAGCTGTACATGGTGGGGGCATGAGTTATAGTTACCTTAGGCAGTGAGTTATAGTTACTTGAAATAACTCTAACTATAACTGCTGGATTTCTCCATTTTTGTGTTAGTAAATTCAGAACATGGGCAGTGCCGGGGTCCCCTTGTTCAGCACCCTTGAAATGCGCACTGTCTGCTGTGTACCCTGAGTGTGGTAGCATTGCCACCGGCCCAATTATGTGCCGGGAACAATGCTGCTGCACTTTTCCCACTGGACTGACTTTCGTTCCCGCCCATCAGCCCAGTGGGAAAGTTGTAATGGGGCCGATGGTGAGACTGCCAGCACTGTGGCATCTCCTCTTCGGGAGTTTGGTGGTCAGGTGTTTCCGACCGGCAAACTCGTAATGACCCCCTAAGCCATTGTCAAATCTGGATGATGGATGGGGCCATTCTCTGAGATATACACAATACATGGTGAATATCTAAACACAAATATGCCTTGGATATATGCCCTACTACCAAATATACAAAGTAGCACTTACTATGAACTCCTAAACCATAAATGAGCATAAATTAAATAACTACCCACGAAAAATAATCAAAGACTTTGAACAAGCCATGATCCAAACATTTTTAAAAGTTTACCCACACACAGCCATACAAGGATGTTACTACCTTTTCAGTCAAAGCATATAGAGACACCTCCAGCAATCTGCACTAAGGCCCTCATTATGAGTTTGACGGACGGGAAAGCCCGTCCGTCGAACTCCCGGGAGGGTGGCTGCTGCCTTCATGGTGACCACCCCGTCGGACCTATCAGGAGTTTCACTTTAGGCCGGCAAGCAGAAACCGAGGTTTCCACCTGCTGGCCTGACGGGAAACAGGCTACAGCATTGTCGCCGGCTCGTAATCCAGTCTGCGGCAATGCTGTAGCCTGCAGGCAGTCAGTGAACACTGCAACGGTGCTGGGCAAGGGGACCCCTGCACTGCCTATGCCATGTGCATGGGCAGTGCAGGGTCCCCTATGTGGCTCCGTGCACCTGTTCTCCGCCGAGAACAAGGTTGTAATCCACAGGACAGCACTGCATGCAGCGCTCTCCTGGCAGATTACAATCTATGCAACCGCCAGGCCGTTGGGATTATGGATTATGGGTGGAACCCTGGCGGTCTGACCACCAGGGTCTTTATTTGACAGCTGGACCGCCACAGCAGCGGTGGTCCTGACCGCCAGCCTCGTAATGAGCCCCTAAGTGTAGAATATGCTACAAATAGTCAGTTTTCCTTTGAGGTAGCTAACCACTATAATTTACTAATAGAAAGTGCTTTCTACCAACAAAACAAACACAAACTAAGCCCCCTAATGGATTATTTTAATGGACTTGGGTTGGCAGACTGCATCGCTCCGGACACAGATGCCAACACAAATTCCAAATACCATGGTGAAAGGTCTATGGCAGCACCTTGGCACAGGGAGCCAAAACAAACAACATAGTGGAAGGATGGCACAATACCTTCCAATCTACACTACACTAACAACAACGTATGGAGGAATCTGTAACCCAAATTGCACCTAAAATTTGCAAACAAACCAGAAGAATGTACAACATGCTACAATTTAAACTCAAACTCTTCATAAACAAAAAAGAGGTAGATCACATAGTAATAAATCATATTATTATAAAATAAATACTAACCTACAAAACTCCCACAAAGCTAAAACACATTCTTAACCAACATGACAAATAATTTTTTATAAAAATACTAAACAGAATATTTTTTTTACATCCGTCAAAATTTAAACTCCAGTCTTAAATAGGACTGATATAATCAAATATCAATTGTTTACATAAAAGAAATCTAAACCTGACTAACCAAAAAGCTCAAGGAACAAACTTCATCTGTTATGTAAAATAATTACAACATTTAAAATACACCTTTCAAAATAGCGATCACATAATAGTTGCACAAATAATAAATGTAGCAAATCCCACCCAAAACAAATAAATTAAACATAACTTACTGTTCTGTAGCTGTAGATCATCATCTGTATTCACATAATCAAAATGTACATTCCTTAAAAAATGGGATAAATATTTTCCAAAAGGCCCCACAAAATGCATTCCTCGAAGCAATCCAAAATAACTAGGAAACAAAAAAAAACTCCTGAACAAGTGTTTGAAAAAAGGAACGCTCCTAGAATCCAGAAAAAAGGAAATCAAAGTTAATATTGGTTTATGACAAACTAAAAAAGATTTCCTTAATAAAAGGTAGATCTAAAGCCCATAGGACATGTTTGTAGTGAAAATCCTGCAAAGTAAAAGAGAAAACTCACCTGCAAAAAAACATTACATTCGCAAAAGTACATATATATCATACTTAATCATCATAACAAGCAGAGTAACACAATATAACATAACATATTGATGCATTACTAAAAAGTGTACGAAAACCCAAACCTACGCACCAGTGAAAAAATATACAACTAAAAGTACACAAATCCCGCTTAGCGGCATCAGGCCAGCGAGGACTCGATTTCCCAACGTCCCAGTCAGGAGGCCAGAGGCGCTTTGAAAAGGGCAAAGCACACCGTAGTGCGGGATGTGTGCGGAACGCACCTGGGTGCAGCCCAGGCAAAGACCGGTCCAAGAGGGGGCTGGATGGGCCACCCCTCTGATATCTGGCAAAAGCAGGGTGAGTGTTATCTTCAAGTATCCCTATCAAGTTAAAGTTGGAGAAGGTTTTCTGATTCACCCTCCTAAAGTTGTAACTGTCTAGCGCTTAAGAAATATATTTGACGGAAGGCGGTTGCTGGATAGGTCGGCAGGATGCATAGGAAGACGACTCTGCAGAATGATGATCAATCAGTAGGGGGCAGGGAGCCACCCAACTCAACATTAGACTCCTTTGTAGCCCGAGCAGTTGGTGTAGTATCAGAGGAGATAGATTTGGCAGAGAGACGCCTTTTAATGGAAATGAGTGACTGGCAGCGAGTATCAGTCAATGTTGAGGTTTATGGGTTTTCTAAAAATGAAGACGGTCGGCCAGTGGCATCCCAGTAGACTTTTCTAAGTCCCTCTTGACAGCGTCTGGAAACAGTGTTGTGGAGGATCCTCAAAGAAATGGCAAGGGTTTTATTCTGACTCCCCTCCTTGCTATAGTAGCGCTCCACTAAAGAAGAAAAAACCTCTGAAGAAATCTGGGAAAAAACCTAAAGTGGCACTTTCCGAAAATCTGAGCTGCTCTGGCATAGAGTAAGGTATTTGTACCAGTGAGAGTCAAGTCTCTGGTTTTGAAAATAAATCTTTTAGTAAAATTCAAGGAGTTGATTGAGGCATGTCTGATGCTGGTAAAGGAAAAAGTGCAGGCCTTGGAATCTGCTGTTTCCTTGTTATATTCCAGGGGGAGCCCAGTACAGCCCCAGTGTGTGGGTCTTTGGATCTTGAGTATTATGGCCCCATCCCGGAAAAGGGAATCCCGTTGGAAGAAAATTCAGCAACTCAGGAAAGTGTTAACCAGCATCCTCCACACCATCCTTATTCTAATACAAGTAACCTCGAAAAGCATGTAAAGACGGCTCATGAAAATCTGTGCAGGATTGTAGGGGAGCCTGGTACAAATGGTGTTGGGGGATGTCCTTGAGCAGGGCTGGAGGGAAAGCAGTGTCAGTTCAAGAGCAGAGGAGAGGTCAAAATTCGCACTCTTGTAATGGTCTCCCACCCGCCTTTTTAGAGCTTCCACCTGACTGAGCCCCCTATGTGGTGTTACTTACAAAACAGTTCCACCGTTAGCTCCGGGTGCAAGTGAATCCACTGAACAGCTGAAGAATAAGACAGGACATTGGCTGAGTAAAAACTGTGATTTTAACTGCAGGACATAATGGATAGTATGTCTGTTGGAAGGATTGGGTGGGTGGAAAAGAAAGGGAAAGGGGGACTCCCTGGAAAAGGAAGGGAAACGGGACTGTATCATATTAAACTGTAGATACCCAGGTTTAGCCCAACTTCTGCTCTTATCATGTTACGTTGACCCCCAGGTATGTGAAAAGATTGGTATCGTTCCTTTAGGCTTCTTTTATAGGCACACCCAGCCCTTAGATGATCATCGAGTCAGGCACCTTTCCAAACTGCAGGAGGGTCTGCAACCGCTTAGAGTGAAAAATAAATTCACTGCACTCTTGGATTTGGAGGCGAATGACTGACTGCCAGGGCGGGTGTACTTGTCAACACAGGAGGAAAAAGATAAGGCAGTTTCTTTGGGGTCGTCTGTTACAACTCTAGGTTTGGGTGGGTTGGGTGAGGCATCTCTCCTGACTCGGCTAATTTCTTGGAATGTGGCCGGGTATGATGCACAGCTGAAAGATACGCAATGGGTAAAGTTTATTTCAGGTTATGATTTCATTTTACTCCAAGAAACTTGGTCAGAAGAAGCCGCTGAATGGGATGGATTCCAAAGGTTAGCCGTTCCGGTTGAACGGGTGCCCTATTGTCAGCCAAGGGGGGGGTGTAGTCACTCTGCTCTGCATTTCTAAGATCTCTAGAGCATACCAGATTAATTATAGTCACCGGGGTATCCTCATCACTTGGGTGGCGTTCCCAAATAAGTATAACGTTCTCCTGGTAAACTTCTACAATGCAGTTTGGGATTCTGGTTGCCAAATTAGGGCCTTTTTCTTTGTTCTGCAGATATTGAAGGGAAGGCTTGAGTCCTGCGGTATGGAATTCCATGTGATTGTATCTGGAGACTTTAATGCAAAGATAGGGGGCTAATACACTGCTGAGAATCCTTTTGAACAGAATCAGAGTGTGTCTGCAGTTGAGGGTTTACTGGATGTGAGGGTTAGGTCCCTTATTAAGGGCCTGCCGAGCCTGGGTTTGTTGAATATCTTTGACCTGGAAATTGCTTCTGAACGTTACGCACCAACGTTTGTGGGTAGAGGGGCCGGGTCAATAATTGATAATGGTTTTGTGTCCCCACCAGTGAGAAATTTGGCCCAGCATGGAGAAGTCCAAAGGCAGTATTTTAGTGATCACAACCCCCTTACGGTGTCCCTAAATTTCCCATGCAATAAGTGTACATTGGTGATTGACGGGCCAGTTTGTTTGATAACAAAAGATTAGGGCAGAAGAATTTGTTGGAGACAGGCGAACATCCCACAGGTAGTGAAGAGGGTGGTGAGCCAAAATCGAAATCTGATAATAGGGATTCTTTTGGCTGAATCTCCTTCACTGTGTGAAGTGATTAATGCAGCGAATAAAGTAAATGACGCCATCAAAGATATAAACAAAAATGAGGAGGCCATTCCTAAGTATCAGGGAGGATGTTATGCAGCAAGGAAAACCCTGAAGAGGGCATTGAAGGCACAGCCTAGATATTGTAGTGAATCCTATCTTGTTTTAATGAAAGACAGGACTTAGCTTAGCCTTCTGACTTGCGGACCTGTGCCCCCGTCACCTAGTGACTTTTACCTTACTTAGCTTGCTCTGTTTTAGCGCAATTATTTAATTATATGTTTCCAAGATGGCTGCATTGTTTCTAGTTAGGCCAATGTTTTAGTTTCAAGGCATCAAAATCAAGCGACAAAGACAAACAAACTGTAGGTATTCACATTAGGTACTTTCCCTCTTCATGCCTTCGAGGGAATTGTTTATATAAAATGCCATCCCAAGCTTGTCTTGTTATCTATTGTTTGGGAACAGACCTAGGTCAGGGGTCCGGGCAAATCTGTATAAATGCACCTCACTTAGACAGATAGTCAGAGGGATTCCGACCAGATGCCATCGCTGCTATCGATGCTGCACTTAACCTTGATGCTGACCCAGTCTTCGTGTACCTACGAAGTCTGAGCTAGAGACCTCATTTCAAGGAAACGAGGGTTGGGGGGGCCTCTGAGAGATTCCACACTTGGACCAGAAGAAAAGCTCCCAAAAATAATTTCCGACACCTATACCAGTATAGGGTGAGATAGTTTGGGAGCCAAACCAAAAAAGCTAGAATTACAGAGTACCACCCCTAAGGAAGGTACTAAACAAGCACAGGAGGGTTCTAAAAAGCGCTGGGATAAACAAAAACAGTTTAAGAACAGATGAAATCAGAGAGCAGATTCTCCACACCCGGAGAACTCCGACAGGTGATATAGGGCCTGATTACAACTTTGGCGGAGGGGGTTAATCTGTCCCAAATGTGACGGATATCCCGCCCGCCGTATTACGAGTCCATTATATCCTATGGAACTCGTAATGTGGTGGGCAGGATATCTGTCACATTTGGGACAGAGTAACCCCCTCCGCCAAAGTTGTAATCAGTTGTAATCAGGCCCATAATCTCAGAAATAGAGAAAATATAAAAGCTCCGGACAGATATACTGATTCACGTCCCTCTCGTTCCTTTCAGGACGCACCAGATAGACATAGCGAGAGAAGGGGCCTTACTGATCGATGTCCTGAATATGTGAAACAGAAGAAAGACTCACCACAGTCTTCAGACAAAAAAGAAGATAAGTACCCACAACAAAAGCCACAGTTTAAAAAGAAAAAGGTGGCAGCAGTTTCAATTGAAAATGCCAGTACACCTGAGAACATTGCTGAAGAACAAGACGTGGGCAGTGGCACTGTTAGACAGGCAGCAGAGGTCACGATATGCCGCCAGAGTCTGAAAGATCATCTGGATGCAACAACAACTAGCGATTACATTGCAGTTGAGACTAAGGATGGGCGCGTTCTCCCCCGACAGGGTTCATGATTTAAATATCTAAATTGAGCGAGACATGGAGTGCACCATTGGTGTGATATTGGAAGAACTTAGTTGTGATATTCTACTGGCCTTAAGAGATTGGCCACCCGAGCACATCCGTAAGCTCCCACATGGAGAAGATGTCATTTTGCCTTCTTTCTCTGATCTTGTTCCAGAAACGGTAAAACAAGCCTACGCTGTCAATTGGGCTTTAGCACAGGCACCTGCGTTGGACCGCAATCATGTAGGTTGGGACAAGGATTCTCCTTGCCATGTAATACCTATTAGGTCAACACCCCAGCCTCAGCCATAATATCCTATTAAACATGAAGCTAAAGCTCAGTTGAGGGAGATCCTCACTCAGCTCGAGTACCAGGGAGTAATTGAGCCCTATGTCTCTGCAATGAATAACCTGTTATTCCCTGTTACAAAGCCAGACCATTCATATAGAACAGTCTTAGATTACAGACACTTAAACAGTCATACATGCACATACGTTATACAAAAGTCACATAGCACAGCACTTATAATAACATAGGTGGTCATTCTGACCTCGGCGGTAAAAGGCGCCTACCGCCGGTCAGAAATCCTCCATAATTCCGCTGCGGTCGCGGTAACCCGCCACGGTCATTCTGACCCGCAGCAGCCAAACCTCCGAAAATCCGACAGCCACAACAGACCGCCAGACCAGCGGTCGGCGGAAAAGTGGAGGTGACCAAACCTCCACCGTCACGCCAACAGAAATACGCCCATGCCATTACGACCCGCGAATCCACGCGGCGGTCATTCAAACGCGGTTTTCCATTGGCGGTACACACCGCCGCGGTCAGAATACACACAAACGAACAAAACTCAGCCACATTGGCCGATTTGAATTCCACACACCTGATACACATACACACACCACTCCCACACACACAATACAATATAAAACACACACCCACATCACCCACAAACCCCTATGACAAAAAATTCCGAAAGAAGCACCGAGAGACACATCATCGAACACAGAATACCATCACACAGAGGCACACTACACCATCACCCACACAATATCCACACACAAAACAACACACACCACCACACTCAACACACTTAACTACACATACTCCACCCCACACATCATACACACCACTCCATGGCACCCCAAAGACAGCCCCGCTTCTCAGACGAAGAACTCAGGGTCATGGTGGAGGAAATCGTTCGGGTAGAGCCCCAGCTCTTCGGCACACAGGTCCAATACACCAGCATTGCCCGGAGGACGGAGCTATTGCAGAGGATTGTCGACAGGGTCAACGCTGTGGGACAGCACCCCAGAAATCGGGAAGACATCAGGAAGCGATGGAACGACCTACGGGGGAAGGTGCGTTCCATGGTATCCCGGCACAACATCGCCGTGCAGAAGACTGGCGGAGGACCCCCACCTCAACCCCCACAATTTACAACATGGGAGGAGGAAGTCTTGAACATCCTGCATCCTGACGGCCTCGCAGGAGTCGGCGGAGGAATGGACACTGGTAAGTTGAAGCTTCACTACTGCTTCCCCCCCACCTGCATGCCAAATCATACCCCAACCCTCACCCCCATCCTCGAACCCCACCCTCACCCCCACCCCCATCCTCACCCCCACCCTCACCCTCACCCCCACCACCATCCTCACCCCCACCACCATCCTCACCCCCACCCCCAGCACACCTATTCCCTGCCAATGTCTCACCATCACAACCCACACATCCCAAAACCTAGGCCTGCATGCGTCCACTAAGCATGGACACCCATCACCAAAGCATGCCCAATGCATATACACATCCCCCCCACAAGCCACCCTCACCAAAGCCCCCACACACGAATGCCAGCACTTGGGGACACGGGAACCCACAGATACACCCATATGCCACACATTGAAACTATAACCATACCTCTATACCCCTGCAGGACCCGACCGCCAACACACCGCCACGGAGGGCCCAGAATTCTCCACACCCCCCACCCAAGAGGCCGTCAGCGATGACAGCAGCTCTGTCGACCTGGACACAGATGACCAGCCCGGACCATCGGGGACCTCTGGACAGTCGGTTCCCCTCAGACAGCCACAGGCCACCACAGACCCAAACCCCTCTGGGAACACCAGCACAGCTCCCACCCAGCGGGCCCATGCCTCTGTCTCCAGGGCGCGTCAATCTGCGGTGTGTCTACCACTACAGGGCACCCAGGATAACCCACCACCCCAACAACAACAGGGACCTGGGGGCAGTGGTAGTGGGCACACCGGCCAGGGGGCAGAGGCCCAGGGAAACAGGGCAACTCGGAGGGCAGCTGTGCGACAGGGGGGGGACGGGCCCAGGGAACCCACTCTCCACGAGGCCCTCACCACCATCATGGGAGCATACAACCGCTCCCAGGAGACGATGGCGACGGTACTGGCCCGGTTCCAGGAGATCCAGGTACTGCAGGAGGAACACTATCGGGGGTACAGGGAGGACATCAGAGCCCTCACCTCCACCCTGGTTACCATGGTCGGGCTGCTGCAGGACCTCATCAACACCAGGACGGACACTCAACACCAACAAAGGGACCCTGCCACTAGCCTGGACCAAGAACAGCCAACCACCTCCGCCGGCGCTAGTGGTCAGGAGGCCCCCGCACAACAGCAGCCCACCAGACCCCCACCTCCTGCAGGAGAAGAACCACCCCGCAAGAGGGCCCTGGGATCTCGCAAGAAGACAGAGTAGGATGTCAAGACCCCCGCCAGCAAAGGATACCACCTGATGTCATCCCACTGTCCCACATTGTCACCCTGTCCATCCTTGAACTGCCCATGCTCCATCTCTCCACAGGCCTCTGGACAATGCACCTGTGTGACTGTTACTCTGGACTCTGCCATGGACATTCCTTCACCATAGCCCCCACCCACTTGAAACCACCCATCCCATTTTGAGCACTTAAATAAACACCCATTTAGCACAAAACTATCTGGAGTCTGGCTGTGATTTCAAAATATTGTAATTGACATGACATTGCAAATATGTCCTTGTACATAGTGAAGTCAACAAACAGCTGCCACAAAGCTGTAGTCCATGGGGAAACGAAGCACAGGACTCGTAGTGGGGACCCCAGATCTGAAATAGGGAGGGAAAAGCCACAACTCAGTCATCATACACTGGGGCAAATAGACAGGCAGCAGAGATGCAGGAGAGTAGTTCACATTCACTAAATTATGTTTGAATTGTTACCTGTGTCCTATTGGAAGTACTGTTCAATGATTCTGTCCCTGTTGTCTGTTTCAGCCCCGTCGTCTTCCTCCTCGTCACTCTCCACAGGTTCCACAGCTGCCACTACACCACCGTCTCGACCATCCTCCTGCAGGAAAGGCACCTGGCGGCGCAAAGCCAGGTTGTGAAGCATGCAGCAGGCCACGATGATGTGACACACCTTCTTAGGTGAGTACATTAGGGATCCACCTGTCATATGCAGGCACCTAAACCTGGCCTTTAGGAGGCCAAAGGTACGTTCGATCACCCTCCTAGTATGCCCATGGGCCTCATTGTACCGTTCCTCTGCCCTGGTCCGGGGATTCCTTACTGGGGTCAGTAGCCACGACAGGTTGGGGTACCCAGAGTCCCCCAATAGCCATACACGGTGTCTCTCTAGCTGTTCCATCATGTAAGGGATGCTGCTATTCCTCAGGATGAAGGCGTCATGCACTGACCCAGGGAACTTGGCATTTACATGCGAGATGTACTGGTCAGCCAAACACACCACCTGGATGTTCATGGAATGGTAACTCTTTCTGTTCCTGTACACCTGCTCCCTGTCTCTTGGGGGAACCAAAGCCACATGGGTCCCATCAATGGCACCAATGACGTTGGGAATATGTCCAAGGGCGTAGAAATCACCCTTCACTGTAGCCAATTCGCCCACCTCAGGGAAAATTATGTAGCTCCTCACGTATTTCATCAGGGCAGACAACACTCTGGATAACACCTTCGAAAACATGGGCTGAGACATCCCAGAAGCAATTCCCACTGTTGTCTGAAATTACCCACTTGCCAGGAAATGGAGTACTGACAGGACCTGCACCAGAGGGGGAATCCCTGTGGGTTGGCGGATGGGGGACATCAGGTCGGGCTCCAGCTGGGCACACAGTTCATGTATAGTGGCACGGTCAAGCCGGTAGGTCAGGATAATGTGGCGTTCTTCCATTGTCGACAGGTCCACCAGCGGTCGGTACACGCAAGGATTCATCCGTCTCCTCGCCAAACCCAGAGGACGGTGCCTAGGAAGGACAACATGGAGCACAGAGTCAAGCAACCCACAGGTACGTACTCACAGCTTGCACAGTAAACGATTCTCTATGCAGTGAATGGCGTGTCTGAGTGGCTATGCAAGGCCTAGGCCTGTGTGACGCAGTTGAAATTGAGCCATGTGGACCCTCGAAATGGCGGCTGCCTGACCTGTGAAGTGTGACAATGGGATGTGAGGTCAATGCGCTGGCGTGGCACACCGCGGCGGTCGGCGGGCGAAGACCGCGGCGCGAAGCCGCATTGGTTAACATTGAAGCCTATGGGTTTCAGGAGCCAATGGCGAAGGGCACCGGCGGTGGCGGTACGCACCGCCGCGGTACGCACCGCCGCGGACGTGACCGCCATTTCCTATCTACTTATCCACTTGCGACTTGAACTTTCACAGGAGAGGACCTATACTGCAAGTGTTGCTGTGACCTCGGTCTGGAAGGGACAATGGCTGCTGCGACTGGGGAAAGGGCCCCTGCCTTCACTGGAGAGGAGTTGGAGAAACTTGTGGATGGGGGGCATGTTGGGCCTGGCGGGGGCCTGGCGGGGATGGGGGGCATGTTGGGCCTGGCGGAGGGCCTTGCGGGGGCCCTGGCGGGGATGGGGGGGCATGTTGGGCCTGGCGGGGGGCCTGGTGGGGGGCCTGGCGGGGATGGGGGGCATGTTGGGCCTGGCGGGGGGCCTGGCGGGGATGGGGGGCATGTTGGGCCTGGCGGGGGGCCTGGCGGGGGGCCTGGCGGGGGCCTGGCGGGGATGGGGGGCATGTTGGGCCTGGCGGAGGGCCTGGCGGGGATGGGGGGCATGTTGGGCCTGGCGGGGGGCCTTGCGGGGGGCCTGGCGGGGATGGGGGGCATGTTGGGCCTGGCGGGGGGCCTGGCGGGGGGCCTGGCGGGGATGGGGGGCATGTTGGGCCTGGCGGGGGGCCTGGCGGGGATGGGGGGCATGTTGGGCCTGGCGGGGGGCCTGGCGGGGGGCCTGGCGGGGATGGAGGGCATGTTGGGCCTGGCGGGGGGCCTGGCGGGGGGCCTGGCGGGGATGGGGGGCATGTTGGGCCTGGCGGGGGGCCTGGCGGGGGCCCTGGTGGGGATGGGGGGCATGTTGGGCCTGGCGGGGGGCCTGGCGGGGGGCCTGGCGGGGATGGGGGGCATGTTGGGCCTGGCGGGGGGCCTGGCGGGGGGCCTGGCGGGGATGGGGGGCATGTTGGGCCTGGCGGGGGGCCTGGCGGGGATGGGGGGCATGTTGGGCCTGGCGGGGGGCCTGGCGGGGGGCCTGGCGGGGATGGGGGGCATGTTGGGCCTGGCGGAGGGCCTGGCGGGGGCCCTGGCGGGGATGGGGGGCATGTTGGGCCTGGCGGGGGGCCTGGCGGGGGGCCTGGCGGGGATGGGGGGCATGTTGGGCCTGGCGGGGGGCCTGGCGGGGATGGGGGGCATGTTGGGCCTGGCGGGGGGCCTGGCGGGGGGCCTGGCGGGGATGGAGGGCATGTTGGGCCTGGCGGGGGGCCTGGCGGGGGGCCTGGCGGGGATGGGGGGCATGTTGGGCCTGGCGGGGGGCCTGGCGGGGATGGGGGGCATGTTGGGCCTGGCGGGGGGCCTGGCGGGGATGGGGGGCATGTTGGGCCTGGCGGGGGCCTGGCGGGGATGGGGGGCATGTTGGGACTGGCGGGGGACCTGGCGGGGGGCCTGGCGGGGATGGGGGGCATGTTGGGCCTGGCGGGGGGCCTGGCGGGGGGCCTGGCGGGGATGGGGGGCGTTGGGCCTGGCGGGGGGCCTGGCGGGGGGCCTGGCGGGGATGGGGGGCGTTGGGCCACTGGCAACGATAATGCAGACAAACTTGAACGTGGTATTTCTCCCTCCCTGTACGTGTCACATAGGTCCGCGCCCATGAGAAGATCGGGATTTGGCGTGCCATCGCCAAGGAAGTCCGGACCCTGGGGGTCCACCATCGACGGGGCACCCACTGCCGCAAGAGGTGGGAGGACATCCGCCGCGGGACCAAGAAGACCGCCGAGTCTCTGCTGGGGATGGCCTCCCAACGTAGGCGGGGTGCCTGCCGTCAACTGACCCCCCTGATGTTCCGGATCCTGGCGGTGGCCTACCCTGATTTGGATGGGCGCGTGAGGGCAGCACAGCAGACACAAGGGGGTGAGTACAAGCATCATCTACTCTGTTGTCGCGCAGTGGAGGTGTCTGGGTGGGGGAGGAGGGCTGTGGGTCCCCCTAGGCCAGGGCGATATCTGTAGGCTGGGCACCCCCGTAAGCCCCTGTGTCCCCAGCCACCACCCTCAGTAGTGTGTCAGTACAGCCATCCCTGGGCCGTGTCATCCATGGGTGCAGTTGTCAACTCTAGGCGTGTAGGGCATGTTCCACGGAATGCGTAGCGGACCCCAAGTGCGCAACTTAGTGCAGGGGGCATCTGTGTCTGTCATGTCCGCTAACTGTACCGGTGATCCATGTACTCAAAATCTCTTTATTTCTCTCTCCCCCCCCCCCCCTTTTTGTTTGTCCTTCTGTGCTTGTGTGCATCAGCATCATCAGGCGGAGGAGAAGTGGCATCGGGGCAGGAGGGAGCTGCATCTCACATGGCCCAGGAGGGCCATGCCACAGAGTCTGACTGGACCAGTGAGACGGAGGGCGAGGGGAGCTCCACGACGGGGACGACTGGACCCTGCAGCGACACGGACACGTCCTCGGAAGGGAGCTCCCTTGCGGGGGTGGCACCATCCGTGCCCCCCGCCATTACAGGTACAGCCGCCACCCAGCGCACCATCTCCGCCCTCCCAGCAGCCCCTCAGCGTTCGCCCCGTGCCCGCTCTGCCAGGAAGCCGGGCATCTCCTTCGCCCCAGGCACCTCAGGCCCTGCCCCTGTTACCCCCGCTGCCCTCAGTGAGGAGGTCATTGACCTCCTCCGAACGCTCATTGTTGGGCAGACTACCCTTTTGAATGCCATCCAGGGGGTGGAGAGGGAGGTTCATCGCAGCAATGCGTACCTGGAGGGCATTCATTCGGGTCAGGCTGCCCATCAGCGATCGTTCCAGGCTCTGGCCTCAGCACTGACGGCAGCCATTGTCCCTGTCTCCTGCCTCCCTCTACTAACTCCCTCCTCCCAGTCTCCTGTTCCTCTGCCTGTCCCACCCACACCATCAGACCAGCCTGCACACACCTCAACACCCAAGAGCAGCTCATCCAAACATAAGCACCACAGATCACGCAGACATTCACACAAGCAACATTCCGATGCAGACATGCCAACAGTCACTACCACCTCTGTGACCCCCACCTCCTCGTCTCCCTCCTCCCTCCCTGTGACGTCTACACTCACACCTTCATTCACCTCACCATCAGCCAGTGTTTCCATCACCAGCATACCCTCCACTCCAGTCCGCACACGTGCAGTCACCACCCCCACTGCCATTTACACGTCCACTGTGTCCTCTCCCACTGTGTCTGTCACCCCCTCTTCCACACCACACAAACGCAGCCACCCACCCACCCAACAGCCATCCACCTCACGACAGCCTCCCGCTCCTGCACCTGCACCCAAAGACAGCAAACCTGTCTCGCCTACAACCACATCCTCTCCCTCCACTCCCATACCCACTGTACCTACCACTCTCCATTGTCCCAAGAAAATCTATCTCTCTACTGCTACCTTCTTTCCTGACCCTGAGCCCCCCCCTCCTTCTCGTCGGGGTAAAAAGAGCACCTCAGCCACCACCAGCCCTGCAGCCCCCTTGACAAGGGTGCAGGGGTATTGGAGCCCACCAGCCCGCAGGTCTGGATCTTCGCCCAGCAGCAAGGGGACAGCCAGCCCACCCCCTGGGAAGAGGAGCAGAAGGCGGAAGGGCCGCCGCCGGAGCCCGGATTCGATATCCCCCCAGGACACTAGCCAGCCACCGTCAACAGCCACAACTCTAAAGGGAGGAAAGGGCCACAGACTCCCGACTAAGGAGGGCAAGGGCAGCAAGGCGGAGAAGTCAGGCAGCAGGCCTGCTGCCCATGGAGGACCCGTCACAGCTGCCCAGGAGGAGCCCGCAACCCCCATAGCCGCTGCCCCGGGAGGAACCGGCACAGCTGCCCCGGGAGAGCCCACCACCCCCATAGCCGCTGCCCAGGGAGAACCCAGCCCAGCTGGCCAGGAGGGCCCCACCACCCACAGCCCAGGTGGGCATTGAAGGAGCACCATCCCCGCTGCCCAGGAGGGCACCACCAGGCAATGAGCAGTTGGCCATAGAATGGCCGCCGTCTCCAGCACCGCTCCGCTGGGGCCCGCCGTCTCAAGAACCGCTGAACTGGGCCCTTCACGGCAAGAACCGCTGAACTGGGCCCTTCAAGGCAAGAACCGCTGAACTGGGCCCCGCCGTCTCCAGCACCGCTCCGCTGGGGCCCGCCGTCTCAAGAACCGCTGAACTGGGCCCTTCAAGGCAAGAACCGCTGAACTGGGCCCTGCCGTCTCCAGCACCGCTCCGCTGGGGCCCGCCGTCTCAAGAACCGCTGAACTGGGCCCTTCACGCCAAGAACCGCTGAACTGGGCCCTTCAAGGCAAGAACCGCTGAACTGGGCCCCGCCGTCTCCAGCACCGCTCCGCTGGGGCCCGCCGTCTCAAGAACCGCTGAACTGGGCCCTTCAAGGCAAGAACTGCTGAACAGGGCCCCGCCGTCTCCAGCACCGCTCCGCTGGGGCCCGCCGTCTCAAGAACCGCTGAACTGGGCCCTTCACGCCAAGAACCGCTGAACTGGGCCCTTCAAGGCAAGAACCGCTGAACTGGGCCCCGCCGTCTCAAGAACCGCTGAACTGGGCCCTTCAAGGCAAGAACCGCTGAACTGGGCCCCGCCGTCTCCAGCACCGCTCCGCTGGGGCCCGCCGTCTCAAGAACCGCTGAACTGGGCCCTTCACGCCAAGAACCGCTGAACTGGGCCCTTCAAGGCAAGAACCGCTGAACTGGGCCCCGCCGTCTCCAGCACCGCTCCGCTGGGGCCCGCCGTCTCAAGAACCGCTGAACTGGGCCCTTCAAGGCAAGAACCGCTGAACAGGGCCCCGCCGTCTCCAGCACCGCTCCGCTGGGGCCCGCCGTCTCAAGAACCGCTGAACTGGGCCCTTCAAGGCAAGAACCGGTGAACAGGGCCCCGCCGTCTCCAGCACCGCTCCGCTGGGGCCCGCCGTCTCAAGAACCGCTGAACTGGGCCCTTCACGCCAAGAACCGCTGAACTGGGCCCTTCAAGGCAAGAACCGCTGAACTGGGCCCCGCCGTCTCCAGCACCGCTCCGCTGGGGCCCGCCGTCTCAAGAACCGCTGAACTGGGCCCTTCAAGACAAGAACCGCTGAACTGGGCCCTTCAAGGCAAGAACCGCTGAACTGGGCCCGCCGTCTCCAGCACCGCTCCGCTGGGGCCCGCCGTCTCAAGAACCGCTGAACTGGGCCCTTCAAGGCAAGAACCGCTGAACAGGGCCCCGCCGTCTCCAGCACCGCTCCGCTGGGGCCCGCCGTCTCAAGAACCGCTGAACTGGGCCCTTCAAGGCAAGAACCGCTGAACTGGGCCCTTCAAGGCAAGAACCGCTGAACTGGGCCCCACCGTCTCCAGCACCGCTCCGCTGGGGCCCGCCGTCTCAAGAACCGCTGAACTGGGCCCTTCAAGGCAAGAACCGCTGAACAGGGCCCCGCCGTCTCCAGCACCGCTCCGCTGGGGCCCGCCGTCTCAAGAACCGCCGAACTGGGCCCTTCAAGGCAGGAACCGCTGGCCCTTTGGCAGACGTGGCAGGGCAGGATCTGTCTCGGGCAGGGCTGCAGGATGTCCTCTGGCCAACATGCCTCCTCCAGTGGCAGTGGAGTCTGTTATGGACTGCTTGGACTGTGGCTTTGCTCTCCCCAGGATGGCCCAGTGGGCAGGCCACCCACTGTATGGACTGTGGCTTTGCTCTCCCCAGGATGGCCCAGTGGGCAGGCCACCCACTGTATGGACTGTTTGGACTGTGGCTTTGCTCTCCCCAGGATGGCCCAGTGGGCAGGCCACCCACTGTATGGACTGTATGGACTGTGGCTTTGCTCTCCCCAGGATGGCCCAGTGGGCAGGCCACCCACTGTATGGACTGTTTGGACTGTGGCTTTGCTCTCCCCAGGATGGCCCAGTGGGCAGGCCACCCACTGTATGGACTGTTTGGACTGTGGCTTTGCTCTCCCCAGGATGGCCCAGTGGGCAGGCCACCCACTGTATGGACTGTTTGGACTGTGGCTTTGCTCTCCCCAGGATGGCCCAGTGGGCAGGCCACCCACTGTATGGACTGTATGGACTGTGGCTTTGCTCTCCCCAGGATGGCCCAGTGGGCAGGCCACCCACTGTATGGACTGTTTGGACTGTGGCTTTGCTCTCCCCAGGATGGCCCAGTGGGCAGGCCACCCACTGTATGGACTGTTTGGACTGTGGCTTTGCTCTCCCCAGGAAGGGCCAGTGGTCATGGAGTCCCCTCGTGGATCTGGCGTCGTGTACTCAAGTGGCTGAGGTGCCCCCCCTTCCCTTCCCCCTGAGGTGCCTGTCCTTTTTTCTTTCTGATGCCCCTGCAGTGTTCTCTCCGTGGAGTTCTTGTCGTGGGACTGGGCCTTGCCCCTTTGCTCAGGACCCCTGTGGTCCACGGACAGTGGTTGGACTACATTTAGTGGCTGTATATATTTTGTACATAGTTTATTTATTTATTTGGATTACTGCTGTCCATTTTTCAATATATCTGCCCGTTTGAGATCTCTTCTTTTGGTCTTTGCATTATTTCGGAAGGGGGGGGTTTGTGGGTTGTGACAGTGATCTGTGGGAATGCATTGATGTGTGTGTTGTAGTGGGTGTGGGTGGGTGGGTGTGTGCCGGTAATCTTTGCCCTCCCCTGTGTCGTAGGTGCAGTACTCACCGATGTCTTCCGCGCCGCCGGGCGTGCTCCTGGTACAAGAGCAGGTATAAGAGTGCGGGGATGACCTGCAACTCGGGTTCCATACTGCCGGAATCTCGCGTGCTGTATGTGGAGGTGAGCGTTTTCCCGTTCGTAGTCTGTTTCCGCCGTGTTTTTATCGGCGGTGCTCCCGCCCCGGAAAAGGTGGCGGATTGGTGGGTCGTGATAGGGTGGGCGGTACATTGTCTGCCGCCTGGCTGTTGGCGGGGACCGCCGCGCTGTTTGTTTGTTCCGCCGTGGCGGGCGGAGTGTTAATGCGGCGGGCTGTGTTGGCGGTTCCCGCCAGGGTCAGAATTGCATATTTTGGACCGCCGGCCTGTTGGCGGGTTGGCCACTGCTTTATCACCGACCGCCAGGGTCAGAATGAGGGCCATAGTGTGCAAAAAATACAAAACAACCCTGGATATCTCCAACTTTTTTTTTCTGCCAGAATTTAGCACACAAAAGTTGGGACCTGAGTGCATTCTCATTTGGCTCACAAAAATGCTTCTGCCTTTTGCCCCAAGGCTACAAGAACAGCCCAGGGCTGTTCTCAGCCCGTGTAACATCAATATTACATGATATTGATTCAGAAGCTTTGTCCTATGTGGATGACATCTATCTCACAGATGACGACCTCAACATTCATCTTGCCAGGGTCGTTCGGATCGTTTTAGGATTCAAGGCCCTTGGTTACAAATTTAATTTTAGGAAAACTAAAATAGCTTTTCTCAGTGTATTGTTCTTAGGATACAAGTTATCAAACGAGGGTAAGAGCCTGGCCCGCACTTTCTAGAAAAATGTTCTCAGCTCCAGCCACCAAATACAATAAAAAAACTACAGTCTCTACTTGGTTTCTTAAACTTTGGCAGAACTTACATTCCTGACTATGCACAACGTATCATGCCACTTACTTAATACGCCCTGATTTTTCTCGCAGACACTGGACAGTTGATCATACACTCATCCTCAGGGAGGTGCAGCAGGACATGCTAGAAGCAGAACACTTGCACACATGTGATAACAAAAATTAATTTGGTCATCAGAATAATTGCTGGTGCTATTGGGTTTACTTATGTCACCTTTAATGAAGGTGACATGGTGCCCATAGCCTACATTTATACTCCAATGCAGAACAACGTTTTGCTCCCACAGAAAAAAAATCTAACTGCAGTTCAGGTAGCTGTCATTAAGGAGAGGCCACTTGCCCAAGGGAAATGCATTATTGTCCTTACCCTGGTGCCAGCCTTAGAGGCTGTCACCAAAGCAAGCATTCCTAACTCTAAAGCATTACATCCACACTGGATTCAGTGGGCAACCTCCCTGACTGCCACCGATGTTGACTACATCTTTGATCCAAAATTTCAGACACAAGAATTTCTCCAATATGAACAGGGGTACCCCGCTCCTCTAGATATCTTACCACTTGACAGATAACATGCTGTCATTTACGCTGGTGGTTCATCACAACCAGCTGTAGGTACCAAACATCAATGTTCAGCCACTTGTGTAGCTGTGAGCAGAGTGATGAAGGATGGAGTTTTCCATCCTCACAATACCTACACGCACTGCACAGCACAGCTGGGTGAACTCAAAGCCCTTATGTTAGCACTAAAACACACAGAGACAGGATTGCTGACTTCAATTGTCTGTGACTCATACTACTGCATCCAGTCCTACAATGATTATCTCAATCATTGGCGGTTCAATGAGTTCAGAGATTCCAAAGGGAACACCATAAAAGGCAGAACTCTATGGGGGAGGGTGGCTGGTCTCAAGGACAAGCTACCTTGTGTCCATGTAGTACATAAATTGGGTCACCAATGTGTAGGAGTACACATTATCAGCAACACTTTGGCTGATGAAGCAGCTAAATCTGCAGTAGCTACGGTTTCTGTGGCTGCAGTGACTCATTCTCAGACAAGATTGGATAATGAAACAGACAAAACAATATGGGGGTCATTACAACATTGGCAGTAAATGACGCTTACCGCCGTGCAGAAGACCGCCAACACACCGCCGCGGCCGTGGAAATCCACCACAGCTATTATGACCCACAGCTCGGAATCCGCCAAAATTCAGACACCCACACAAGTCCGCCACACCAAAGGTCAGTGATAAACTGGCGAAAACAAAACCTCCACCGTCACGCCAACAGAAATACACCCACACTATCACGACACACGTATCCACGCGGCGGTCTGTCAACCGCGGTATTCCATTGGCGGTACACACCACCGCGCTCAAAATACACACACTCTTACAAAACACTGCCACATTGGACAATTCAAAATACACACACCTGATACACGTACACACACCACTCCCACACACCCATTACAATATAAAACACACACCCACATCACCCACAAACCCCTACGACCACAGTTACCGAGAGAAGGCCAGAGAGAGACACCACAAACAACTACCAAGCATCCACGGCCACACAATACCATCACCTACATAACTTCCATGCACCTCACACAACACACCACTAAATATCACCCCACTTATCACTACACACACCACCCCACACATCACCCACACCACCCCATGGCACGGCAAAGACACCCCAGGTTCTCTGAGGAGGAGCTCAGGGTCATGGTGGAGGAAATCGTCCGGTGTAGAGCCACAGCTAATCGGATCACAGGTGCAGCATACCTCCATAGCTAGGAAGATGGAGCTATGGCGCAGAATAGTGGACAGGGTTAACGCAGTGGGACAGCACCCAAGAAATAGGGATGACATCAGGAAGAGTTGGAACAACCTACGGGGTAAGGTGCATTCCGTGGTCCCAAGACACCACCTTGCGGTTCAGCGGACTGGCGGCGGACCCCCACCTTCTCCCCCACAACTAACAACATGGGAGGAACAGGTCTTGGCGATTCTGCATCCTGAGGGCCTCGCAGGAGTAGATGGAGGAATGGACTCTGGTAAGTCAAATCTTAACTATTACATCCCCCACTCTACCTGCATGCCTTCACATACCCCCACCCTCACCCCCATCACCCCAACATCACAAACCACACATCCTAACACCAAGCCCTGCATGCACCAATAAAGCATGGACACCCATCACCAAAGCATGGCCACTGCACATACCCATACACCCCCCTAAACCACCATCACACAAGGTCCCACACAGGAATGCAAGCACTGGGGTACACGGTCATCCACCTATTGCACAACATGGAACACACAGATGTAATAAACATCCATTTATACCACTGCAGGACCCCTACCCAATGTCACTGGACAGGAGGGTCCACACATGTCCACACCACCAACAGAAGAGGCCCACAGTGATGACAGCAGCTCTATCCAACTGGATCTAGATGACCAGCCCGGCCCATCGGGGACCTCAGGACAGTCGGTTCCCCTGACACAGTCACAGGCCACTACAGAGCTTCCCCCCTCTGGAAACACCAGCACAGCACCCACCCAGCGGGCCCATACCTCTGTCCCCAGGACACGTCAATCAGCAGTGTGTCCACCACTACAGGGAACCCAGGATAACCCACCACCCCAACAACAACAGGGACCTGGGGGCAGTGGTAGTGGGCACACGGTCCAGGGGACGGAGGCCCAGGAACACAGGGGAACTGGGAGGGCTGCTGTGTGCGACAGGGGGAGGACATGCCAAGGGAACCCACTCTGCACGAGGCCCTCTCCAACATCATGGGAGCCTACCACCACTCCCAGGAGACGATGGCAACGGTACTGGCCAAGTTTCAGGAGACCCAGGGCCTGCAGGAAGAACAGTATTTGGGCTTCAGGGAGGAACTCAGATCCATCAATTCCACCCTGGGCACCATCGTAGGGGTGCTGAAGGAAGTACTCAACACCAGGAGGGACACTGTGGCACAACCAGGGGCCCCTGACACTAGCCTGGACGATAAACTGCCCACCACCTCTGCCGGCGCTAGTGGACAGGAGGCACCGCCACAGGAACACCACACCAGCACCCCACCCCCTGCAGAGGGAGAACCACCCTGCGAACGGTCCCTGAGATCCAGGACAAAGACAGAGAACGATGCCAAGACCCCCGCCAAGAAATGAGACCACCCTGAATGTCATCTTTCTGTCCCACTTTGTCACCCTGTCCATCCTCAAACTGCCCCAGCTCCATTTCCTATGCCCATTTGGGCAATGCACCTGTGAGACTAATAGACTGGACCCTGCCATGAACATTTCTCCACCATCACCCCTCACCATTTTACAACCCCCTCCAATACTGAGCACTTAAATAAACACCCTTGAAGCACAAAACAATCTGGAGTCAGTCTGTGATTTCGGAACAGTGTATTAGCAATTACAGTGTCAAAATGCTCTTTCAAATGTAATGTCAACATACCTATGTCACACAGGTCTAGTCCATGAGGAAACAAAGCAGATGTCACACTGTGGGCCACAAGAAAGTCAGCAAGTCTGGGAAGAGCAGCACGGTGGAGAAGACCGCCATCATCCCCGCTGCCCAGGAGGCCACCACCACCAGCCCTGCTGCCCAGGAGGCCACTGCCACCGGCCCTGCTGCCCAGGAGGCCACAGCCACCAGTCCTGCTGCCCAGGAGGCCACCGCCATCATCCCCGCTGCCCAGGAGGCCACCAGCCCTACTGCCCAGGAGGCCACCGCCACCAGCCCTACTGCCCAGGAGGCCACCGCCACCAGCCCTACTGCCCAGGAGGCCACCGCCACCAGCCCTGCTGCCCAGGAGGCCAACGCCACCAGCACAGCGGCCCAGGGGGCCACAACATCTCCGGGACCAGTGGTGCCTGTAGTCACCAAAATCTGGAGTGCACCGGCCACCAGGGCAGCCAGTGTGGCACGGAGCCACAGCACTGACAGTCCCCCACCTGTCAAGCATTAAAAGTTGCCCTGTGCCTGGTGGGAGAGGGGGAAGACTCCAGCCACCAAAGCCGTTCCCAGGGGTACAGGTGGGAGTGTGGAGTCAGCTGCGACACCTTCCAAGGTGGGGAAGGGCCACAAGAAAGTCAGCAAGTCTGGGAAGAGCAGCACGGTGGAGAAGACCGCCATCATCCCCACTGCCCAGGAGGCCACCGCCACCAGCCCTGCTGCCCAGGAGGCCACCACCAGCACCAGCCCAGCTTCCCAGGAAGCGAACGCCATTATCCCCGCTGCACAGGAGGCCACCCCCACCAGCCCTGCTGCCCAGGAGGCCTCCGCCAGCACCAGCTTCGCTGGGCCAGACAGGACAGCCAACACCAGCCCCGCTGTGCCAGACAGGACCGCCAGCACCGGCCCTGCTGGGCCATGAGGGACCACCAGCCTCGCTGGGCCATGAAGGACCGCCAGCACCAGCCCCGCTGGGCCAGACAGGACCGCCAGCAGCTGAGTCACTGCCAAGGACCCCGCCGCCACAAGCACTGATGAACAGGGCACCGCCGCCACAAGCACCGCTGAGCAGGGCACCACTGCCACAAGCACTGCTGAACAGGGCACTTCCGCCACAAGCACAGCTGAACAGGGCACCGCCGCAACAAGCACCACTGGCCCATGAGCGCCAAGGTCACTGACGCTACTGAGTCCATCACGAGCAGGATGAAGCACTCTGGGCACCAAGCCCCCTCCATAACCAGTGGAGTATTACATCCACTACCTCTGTCCTTGGCAGGATGAAGCACTCTGGGCACAAAGCCCCCTCTAGAACAAGTGGAGTATCACATCCACTTCCTCTGTCCTTGGCAAGATGAAGCACTCTGGGCACAAAGCCCTCTCCAAAACCAGTGGAGTATCACATCCACTACCTCAGTCCTTGGCAGGATGAAGCACTCTGGACACAAAGCTCCCTCCAGAACCAGTGGAGAAAGGCATCCACTTGAGAGACTGTGGCTTTGCATTCCCAGGGTGGAACAGTGGGCAAACCACCCACTGTAGAGACTTGTGAGACTGTGGCTTTGCACTCCCCAGGATGGAGCAGTGGGCAACCCACCCACTGTAGAGACATGAGAGACTGGGATTTGCACTCCCCAGGATGGAACAGTGGGGATGTGGCCCCCTTGTGCTTTTGGTGTTGTGCACTCAAACGGCTGAGGTGCCCCTCTTTCCCTTCCCCCTGAGGTGCCTGTTTTATTACTATCTGATGCCCCTGCAGTGTTCTCTCTGTCATGTTCGGGGATTGAGTGTGGGCCTCGCCCATACCGTGTGGGCCCAGTGTTCCACGGACTTCAATGGAGCACTACCTGGACTACTATTCTTGGCATATATTTTGTTTATAGTGTATATATATATTTTTGCGTACTGGATTTTAATATATTACAATGGTTACACTCATTTTCTTTGGTCTTTGCATTGTTCCGGGGGGTTGCGGGGTGTAACTGTAATGTATCATGCTGTATTAGTGTGTGTGTTGTAGTGGGTGAGGGTGGGGGTGGGGGTGTTGCGTGTGTTTTCAGTTTTTTCCCTCCCCCTCCCCTGTGTCGTAGGTGCAGTACTCACCGTGGTCTTCGCCGCCGGTGTTCGTGCTCCTGGTAGAGGAGCAAGAAGATAAGGGCTGGTAGGGTCTGGAGCTCGGGTTCCATGGCGTCCTGATTCCTTGTGGGGTGTGTGAAGGTGAGCGTTTTCCCTTCAAAGTCCTGTTTCCGCCGTGTTTTTGTTCGTGGTGAATCTGCCCCGGAAAAGGTGGCGGATTGGTAGGTTGTGATAATGTGGGCGGTACACTGTCCTCCGCCTGTCTGTTGGCGGTGACCGCCAAGCTGTTTGTTTGTACCGCCGTGGCGGTCGGAGTGTTAAAGTGTCTGTCTTTGTTGGCGGTTTCCGCCACGGTCGTGATTAAATTTTTTTTTCCGCCAGCCTGTTTGCGTTTTTATGCTTTAACACCGACCGCCAGGGTTGTAATGACCACCAATGTCCTTTGTTGTGACATTTGCCAGCAAATTAAGGGCTCCAACATCAAACACCCACCGCAGACACCCCTCTTAGTGTCCAATAGGCCACTACAATGTGTGTACCTGGACCACTGCGGTCCCCTTCAACCTGATGGTGCATACAAATACATCTTAGTCGCTGTAAATTCTTGTTCTAGATTCCTGTGGGTATGGCCTCATCGTTTGTCTGATGCTCAAACTGTTATAAAAGACTTGTTGATCTTTATCGGTACATATGCGGTTGTGGCATTCCGTTTGGACCAGGGCCCTGCATTCGCCTCTGAGGCATTCAGGGACACCATGGGAACAATGGGTGTTGAACTCCGTTACTCCTCACCATACCATCCCGAGCGAAAATTTGGTCATAGAGAGGAGGAATTATGATCTAAAGCAGTCCTTAACCACTAGGGTATTAGGTGCTTGCCACAGTTGGCTTCATCACCTAAATGGGATCCAGAGAGCACTGAATAATCTGCCAAGGCGATCCTTGGGGGGTCGCACTCCCTATGACATACATCTTCAAAACAGAAATAACAACACTACTTCTGAGTACACAAGCATGTCAAACGCTGCTACAAATATCTCCTCGACCATTGGGAGGGCGGAGATTGAGCTCTTGCTGGTTCCTGTTATCATTTCAGGGACAACTTCTGTCCAAGATTTGGCTGTTTTCTACACCAACACAACACAACACAAACTGACGACATCGTCTACCATGAGCCTCCACATGAAGTGGAGACATCCACCAGTAATGTATCTGCTCCTGCATTTGCACAGACTGCTTCTGTTTTTTCCATCGACACTGATGACTTTTCTTCAGACTCGTCCACTCTGAAAATGTTTCAAAGACACGTAAGCTGTATTTATGGCCTATACATAATTATTTAATTCACCCATTGAAGTATTTATGGTTCTGCTTGACATTTATGTGCATTATTTCTATGGATTTGTTTTGTGACTGTTTTTTTTTTGCTCATTACAGGCTGTTGAGCCTATGGATGAAATCTTAACTCCATATCATTCCTCACATAAGGTCCGAAGAGACTTGTCCCTTGTGAACATTTCAGCTGTACCTATTCCTGATGGGACTGTGTAGGGCAATGTTCCATTTGATATATACATGCAGACTGAAGTCATTCAAATTCCATATTCCAAATTCCATTCACAATTTCTATGACTGATGTAATTACACCTGGTGTTGTATCTGATGATTGAGATTTCCAGACCATTGATTCTATGTTAACTGAAATGAAGGACTATTCAGTATTTGAAAGTGATGATGTATACACAAATATAAAGAATTATGGGGAAATGTTCTGCTGTAACAACTGGGGCCATTACTACATGCACTGTGCTACTAGCCATAGACTAGTACTTAACTACACACAGTGGGAACACTGTTCAACACCACCAGTGGGGAGCCCAAAACATTAGTCAGATAAATGTACCTATTTTCCGGGGCATGACACAAAACATCCAGAGTCATATTACTTCAAATTACCTCCTTAAAAAATTAGGAACATTTTGCTAACTGACACAAAACTGATTTGTTCAGATTCCTTTGTTTCCCGTCTTGCAGTTGAAGGTTATGAATACCAGAGGAACACTATTGATTTGAAGAATGTATGAGGCACACAAGATTGGCAAAAACAGGGAAGGGAAGCTTTATTCAGAGTGTGCCTTATTCCTGTGCAAATTATCTTTTTAAATGATACCATTCAACAGACATGGGCCCATATTTCTACTTTTTTTTGCGCCGCATTTGCACCACTTTTTGACTCAAAATTGGCACAAACTTACAAAATACAGCTGGATTTTGTACATTTGCGCTGCTTTTGCATCACAAAATGACGCAAATGCAGCGCTAAAAAAGTATAAATATGGGTCATGGTGTCTGGGGTTAGCAAAAATAAAACAAATAAACACGCCCAGTATCCCCACACCAGCAAAGTTTAATAATTGGCGATCCTTCCTGAATGCCACTGAGGAAGAAATAGATGCAAAGGTTCAGGCTGGTACCTATAACTCTTCACATTCCAGTCCCGGTGGTTGTTTGATTTGGCCAGTAGAGATAAATTGGTGTCAGACACGTTTTGTGAATTCCTCAGGGGTTTCAAGATTAGCCGGTCAGACCCTCGCTTTGTCTCGGGTCAACACACAGGTATATTTACAACATACAGTGTGGGCAAACTGTGCCAACAATGGATACAGACTAACATTTTAGCCGCAGTTAAGGAACATCTAACACTCTTTCTGAAGATGTAGACTTGCAGGACTTCTTGTTAGGTCCTTAAAAGCCACGCTCTAAAAGATTCATCTATGCCATATACAATGAGATCTGGAAGCTTTCCCTGATAGAAGCTGTTGCACGTTTAAGGAATATAGACAAGGAAAATTTAGAAAAGGCTTTAGCTGTTGTCGATAATGGAATGAACACTCTTTCCAACAGGATTTATTCCCTAACAAACATAGGCCCTCATTATGACATTGGCTGCATGTCCCGCTTACCGCCATGCCGACTGCCGCCAACATACCACCGCCGTGGCAATTTACCGCTACCCATATTATGACACACACATAGCAATCCATCGCTATACTGACACACACATAAGTCCGCCAGCCCAAAGGTCGGTGATAAACTGGCGATACCAAAACCCACACCGTTACACCAACAGAACTATGCCCACAGCATTATGACCCAAGAATCACTGCGGCGGACATTCAACCACGGTAAACCATTGGCGGTACATGCCGCTGCGCTCAAAATACACACACACATACACAACACCACCACATTGGACAATTCAAACTACACACACCTGACACACGCCACACCCACAGACCCACACCACTATAAAACACACACCCACATTACCCACAACCCTTTACGACTAGAAAGAATAGCCACCATAGAGGGATACAGAAAGAGCATCCACAGAACCAGAGCCACAGAACACCATCACCCATACACCATCCAAGCACCTCACAGCACACACCCCAACACATCACCCCACACACCCTCACACACACCACTCACACTACACCCATGGCCCCACAAAGACACCCCAGGTTCTCAGAGAAGGAGCTAAGGGTCATGGTGGAGGAAATCATCCAGGTAGAGCCTCAGCTATTTGGATCACAAGTGCAGCAGACATCCATTGCTAGGAAGATGGAGCTATGGCGGAGAATCGTGGACAGGGTCCCAGAAGTAAGGATGACATCAGGAAGAGGTGGAAGAGGTGGAACGACCTACGGGGTTAGCAAGACACCAGATAGCTGTAGAGAGGGCCCCCACCTCCTCCCCCACAACTGACATCATGGGAGGAGCAAGCCTTGGCAATACGCATCCTGAGGGCCTGGCAGGAGTAGGAGGAGGACTGGACTCTGGTACATCAAATCTCTATTACTATCACCCCCCCTACCTGCATGCCATCACAAACCCCCACCCCTACCCTCACCCCCATCACTCCACCACCTCGCATACACCCCACCAACACAACCCACCCCTCCCACTACCAATCCCTGCATGCAACACCAATGCATGGGCACCCATCACAGACCTGCATGGACACCCATCACCAAACCTTGCACACTTGAGAGAATCACCTACTCAACCAAATCACCACTCACACAAGCCTAAGCTGCCAGGGCAGTCACAACCATACAGGGCAACACACCCATGCACAAGATGTCACACGCAGAAACAATAACACTGCATTTACATCCCCACAGGTCCCCCACACCACGTCACCGGAGTGGAGGTGCCAGCAACATCCAGTCCCCCCACAGAAGGGGTCCACAGTGATGACAGCAGCTCTGCATGCTTGGATCAGGATGACCAACCTGGCCCATCAGGGACCTCCGGACAGTCGGTTACCCAGGCACAGTCCCATACCACCACAGAGTGTCCCCTTTCAGGAAACACCAGCACAGCACCCACCCAGCAGGCCCATACCTCTGTCCACAGGACACGTCAATCAGCAGTGTGTCCACCACTACAGGGACTCCAGGCAACCCCACAAACACAGGACGATCAGGGACCTAGGGACAGTGGCAGTGGGCACACGGTTCAGGGGACAGAGGCACAGGAAAACAGGGAAGCTGGGAGGACTACAGTGCGACAGGGGGAGGACAGGCCCAGGTAACCGACTCTCCATGAGGCACTCACCAACATCCTGGGAGCATACCACCATTCTTAGGAGACGATGGGCCAGATGCTGGCCAAGTTGCAGGAGACCCAGCGGCTGCAGGAGGGACAATACCTGTGAATCAGAGAGGACCTGAGGGACATCCACACCACCCTGGTCACCATTGCAGGGGTGCTGACAGACATGGCCAACACCATGAGGGAGGCAGTGGCACACCAACGGGCCCCTGACACTAGCCACACCGATGAACAGCCCTCCACCTCCGCTGATGCTAGTGGACAGGAGGCTCGCCACAGGAACAACAGGCCACCAGCACCGCCCCCCTGCAGAAGGAGAACCACCCCGCAAACAGTCCCTGCGATCCAGGCAGAAGCCAGAGAACATTGCTAAGACCCCTGCCAGGAAATAAGACTCTCCTGATTGTCACCCTTGTGTCCCACTCTGTCACCCTGTCCACCTTAAATTGCCATTGCTCCCCTTCCTATTCACACTTGTACAACACACCTGTCATACAAATAGACTGGAACTCTTACCTGGACTCTCCTCCACCACCCCCAGCCTATAAAAATTCCCCATCCACTTATCATCACATAAATAAACACCCTTGTAAAAAATAGAAGTATTGAGTCTGTCAATTGATTGAACTATGTATTCGTTTAAAAATCTGTAGACATTGCAATTCAACTGTACAGTAATGTATACATAGGTATGACCTGTAGTTTGCTGCAGTCAATACACCAGGAGCCAGAGTGGGGCACATATATCTGTAAATAGACATGTCGAAGGGTACAGTAAGTGTCCATAGTAGTGGGAATATCAGCCTGCCGGTGACAATTTCTAATACAAAACTACAATGGAAGGTGAAGTTACAGTGTCTTACCTGTGTGTCACTGGAAGTACTGTTGTATGACTGATGTTCTATTGTCCACATCCTCATCCTCTGCCTCCTCTTCGTCACTGTCCACAGGCTCCACCGCTGCCACATGCCCATATCAAGCCTCAACCTCCTGCAGAAAAGGCACCTGTTGACTTAAGGCAAGGTTGTGCAACATGCAACATGCCATGATGATCTGGGAGACCTTCTTTGAGTTGCAAAGGGAACCACCTGTTAGATGCAGGCTCTGAAACCTGGCCTGCAGGAGGCCGAAGGTTCACTCTATAATTCTTCTTGTTCGCCCATGTGCCTCATTGTAATGTTCCTCTGCCCTTGTCCTGGGATTCCTCACTGGGGTCAGTAGCCATGAAAGGCTGGGGTAACCAGAGTCACCTGCAAATATCAAGGGATACCT